>NC_069116.1:37161089-37461089 GCF_025612915.1 Magallana angulata
TAAAATGTTTTTATGAATGTCACAAATATTGTTGGAGTTTTGTCTCGTGAAAAAGGATTCGTCAACTTATATGGATATGTGGATATATATAGTGCATCAGATTTTCTTACGTAGCTTTTTAGCTCATCAGAGTTAAAAGCTCAAGAGAGCTTTTCTAATCAAAATTTGTCCGGTCTCTGTCGTCGGCGGCGTTGTCGTTGGCGGCGTTGTTGTAAACTTTTCACACTTTCATGTTCTTCTACAGAACCTCTGGGTAGATTTCAGCCAAACTTGGCACAAAGCATCACTGGGTGAAGGGGATTTAAGTTTGTTCAAATGAAGGACCACGCCCTATTTAATGGGGGGATAATTTAGAATTATTGAAAATTTATGGTGTTTTTCGAAAATCTTCTTTTCAAAAACTATTAGGCCAGAAAAGCTGTAACTTGTATGGAAGCATCCTCAGGTTCAAGTTTGATCAAATCATGGTCCCCGGGGGTAGGGTGGGGCCACAACAGTGGAATCAAGTTTTACATAGAAATATATAGAGAAAATCTTTAAAAATCTTCTTCTCAAAAACTATTAGGCCAGAAAAGCTAAAGTTAGAGTGGAAGCAACCCTAGGTAGTGTAGATTCAAGTTTGTTTATATCATAGTCCCCGGGGGTAGGGCAGTTAAAAAAAGCAGTAACTTGTGTGAAAGCACAGGTTGTGCAGATTAAAGTTTGATGATACCATAATTCCTAGAGAAAAGTAGGGCCACAAAATGGGGTGGGGGTATATAGGAATAGAGAAAAATTTTCTTTCAGGTACAACAAAAGGGGCTTGGTATTTACCCAAAAAATGGATAAAAATTGGCAGATTTTGAAATTTTTTAGCAAGATCAACTGTACTTAGTTGTCAAGATATCTTGATTTTGATACTGTAATGCTTATTTGATCAGAGTTAAGGCTATTGTTGCTCAGGTGAGCAATGTGGCCCCTGGGCCTCTTGTTTCTGATATTCCATATTTTTTAATACATATTTCTATACACAGTATCTCGCAACTATTATTGGTAAATGGAGAGGGGGTTCTATATTTAAAGGGGCATGGTCACGATTTTGATCAAAAATTGTTTTTCAAATTTTAATGTTTGCAATGCTCAAGTAAGGTATTTATAAAAGTCAACAAAAATTTGAATGTCTATTATTGAGTTATAATGGAGTTACAGAGCTTACACTTCTTTGCTATGTAAACAAAGCCTTTGTTTACATTTTGAATGCTGAAGTGAAAATTCCAATTTAAGGGTGTTGTTTACTCAGGGTTTGAGTTCTCAAATTCGGATTGTTATAACGTTCAATGTCATGGGTAAAATTTGTTCTAAACACAAAAAGTATCTGTGAAATGAATTAATATTGACATAACATTCGATATTTCGATATTTCTACTATATTATGGAATTATGCCAAAACAAAATTAGACTGTTAGCCAAACAGAGAAAATTCGGACTAAATTTTGCAGATTTTGTTTTCCGCTAAAATATTTTTGGAAGTACTCGAATATTTAAAAAAGTTTAGAATTTATATTTTAGTTTTTATAATTTTGCATATTTTCTGTTAGTTTTACCTCATTTATTCATGATAATAACCGTATGTCCCGAATTAAAAAAATATTGAAATATGCTTAAAAACGAGAAAAGACACCATATCTCAAAATTTTGATCATTGACCTCATATAAATTATATGCCAACAGAATAAGATCAATATAAGTAGTTTAATACTATAAATGTTTTTGTATTTTCATCATTCAATTTTTTGTAAAATTCGATCAAAAATGGGTAGGAATTTGAAAAGTGATAGAGGAAATTCGGACTGGAATATTTATAAAAATTGTGAAGGAAAACTTAATGCTTTGTATGTATTTAATGTCATTGCCATTCATAAATTGTACTTCATTTTCAAAAGTGTTGAGCAATTTGTATTATTTTCATAATTAAGAAAATCTCAATCATAGTGTAAAATTTTAAGGGATTTTCCTTTAATTTTCCAAAAATATACAATGGCCATTGACTAAAAAAGTAGGTCATTGACCTACTTTTTTGAAAATAAAAATTATCACCACAATAAAAGGTCTATAAAACACAATAGTTGGTTTTTCATTATCATCAGTGGAATTTTTTTTCGTTCTGAGTAAACGTCATCCTAAAGACCAAATATGAATGTGTTATTTGTTAGAAACAGTTTATTCATGCTTAAAATGAATAAGAAGATTAACAAATTGGCTAGAGAAAGATTGTTTTACTGGAATATTGAACCTTTGTAAACAAAAGCAGGGCACGAGCCTTGTTTACATGGCAAAGAATTGTGAACCCTGTATCTTGTTTATAACTCTACAACTGACTCTCAAATTTTATTTGATCATTAAAAATGTCTTCTTAAAGCATTGTAAATAATAAAAACATGATAATAGAATGTGACCAAAATCGTGACCATGCCCCTTTAATGTTCCATTTATTTCCTTTATGAAATATTGAATTCACTTCAATGCAAATAATCCATTATAAAATACCATAAAGGTGGTAGGGGACAATAAAACATAATATTAAGTTTATAATGTTTTCCTTTCCCAAAGAGGATGGGAGAAGAAGATGCAAAATGCCCATTCGGTTTAGTCGTAAAATACAATTTCAAATTTAATTTCTTTCAACGAAATATACTTGATAATGTTATAATACAAGTTTATAAAAGAACAATTTCTAACTTATTTCCTTTTTGAATATTAACAAACGACAAGAAAAAAAATAAGATATAAAGTTTTGATGGTATCGAACCCACGACCTAAAAATTTATTGGATTAATGAAAGATGGATGTTGCTTTCTTTAGTTATAGTTTCACTTGCTATTAGCATCTGGAATAAATTATTTTTGTAAATATCGTATTTAACATCCATAAAAATGCAATAGCACTAAGCTATTGTATATTTTTGTGATTTTTTTTGTTACATAATCGTCAGTTTAGCAATTTCACGTCTTTTAGCTAAAGATTCCCACTCCTTTTCAAAGTACAGTACAATGATTCCCTGGAGGTCAAAATTGGAGGTCCTGTGACCATTTTTGCAGCGTGTAGCTGCACTTTTTCTTACTTCTTAATTTCTGCGGAAAAGCGACCATCCAATACAACAGAAGCATAGTCTCATATTGGTCTAACAAAAGTTACATTTATAACTTTGATATTAATTTATCTCTGTCTGATTGTTTTAGATGAGAAGAGACATGATCTAACTGACAATCTTGAAAAAAAAACCCAATAGTTCTTTAACTTTTAATTTGTTACGGATACAACTTCGAATGAAAGTTAAGTAACCATGGTAACCAGTTGGTAAGCAAACAATCGTCAGACCATTTTTCAAATATTTGATTAAACAATTTTTTTTTATGCTGCTTCAGTTTTTATCCGCATAGTGAATCATCTGCGTATAATCCACAAAAAGGCTTTCACGTTATATAACTTATTAACACCAACACTTCTAACGCCATTCGAAACATTAACATGAATTCTCTTTTGGTTGCATCCTCTGAAGTGATGGAGATGGTGGGTTTGGATTGTTTTTTGTGTGTACAATGTACATGTATGTATTTGCATTTTGTTGTTGATGTTTTGATTTTATCTGGTTTTTCATCCTCTTGTTATTTTATCTTATATTTTAAAGAAACTGAACCAGTATGTATGAATTATGTTAGTTAATAAAAACCATATACTAGTACATAAATCAACCATTTGCAAAACAAACTTTATCTGATAAATACGGTTTCACGATTTGTAAACTATGGTTAACAACTATATTAAACCACAGGCCCTGATGTTAAAAATATTTATATAATATTATTATAAGAAGAATTCTTTTTGATAACAATTCAAAGTGGAAAACCTTGTTACAAAATATAGTAGATATCGAACTTTTATTAAGCACAGGAACTGAATAATTAGTTTGGCTAAAAGAGAATATTAAAAAAGGTTTTTGGAAAGATGTTTTTATAGCGTTCAAGGAAATTCAAGATAAAAACCAAACAAGTAATTGGAAAGATTATATTAGCCAGCCTTTGTGGAATAGATAGGGAAAGAAACAGTTTTTTTTTACAGATCTTGGTATAAAAATAATATCATATAGGTCAATGACCTACTGAATGAACAGGGAAATTTTATCAGTATCTTTAAATAGATACACTATTGAAGTAATTGAAGTTTAATATAAAAACAAACTACGTAACTTTTTTAGGTATCAAGCATGCTATAATATCCAATATGAGAAATTGTAATATATGCAGAGATGTATGTTTATATAAACCTTTTATTCGGATAAATATCCAGATTTTTGTCACAACAAGAAAAGGATCAAAAGCTATGTATGATGTATCAAATAGATCAGTGATCAAGCCAGGTGCTCAGGAAAAGTGGGGGGGGGGGGGGAATCTTTGAAAAAAGATATATTCTATCCCAATTTTTACTACCAATAGTACCAAGTTACAATGGCTATAACATCGCATCAATCATAATATTTTAACAACAAATAGTATTATGTTTAAAATTGGGAAAGTTGATTCAAAATTGTGTAATCTATGTCATAATGAAGAGGAAACAATATGCCACCTAATGTGGAATTGCCCAACTGTACAGCACCTTCTTAATAACTTCATAAATTTATGTCAAATAAAAAATATAGATATTGAACTGAATCAAGATACTTTCATGTTTGGAGAATACAAAACCAAAGAAAAATGGAGAGGGGGTTTTATATTTAAAGGAGCATGGTCACGATTTTGATCAAAAATTGTTTTTCAAATTTTAATGTTTACAATGCTCAAGTAAGGTATTTATAAAAGTCAACAAAAATTTGAGTGTCTATTGTTGAGTTATAAGGGAGTTACAGAGCTTGCACTTCTTTGCTATGTAAACAAAAAAACAAAAAAAGAAGAAAATGCTTAAAATGAATAAGAAGATTAACAAATTTGCTAGAGAAAGATTTTTTTACTGGTATATTGAACCTTTGTAAACAAAAGCAGGGCACGAGCCTTGTTTACATGGCAAAGAATTGTGAACCCTGTATCTTGTTTATAACTCTACAACTGACTCTCAAATTTTATTTGATCATTAGAAATGTCTTCTTAAAGCATTGTAAATAATAAAAACATGATAATAGAATGTGAACAAAATCGTGACCATGCCCCTTTAATGTTCCATTTATTTCCTTTATGCATTTCAATGCAAATAATCCATTATAAAATACCATTGTGAAGTTGAATAAAATCAAACATAATATTAAGTTTATAATGTTTTACTTTCCCAAAGAAGATAGGAGAAGAAGATGCAAAATGCCCATTCGGTTTAGTCGTAAAATACAATTTCAAATTTAATTTCTTTCAACGAAATACACTTGATAATGTTATAATACAAGTTTATAAAAGGACAATTTCTAACTTTATTCATTTTTGAATATTAACAAACGACAAGAAAAAAAAATAAATTCTAAAGATTTGGTGGTATCGAACCCATGACCTAAACTAAAAATTTATTGGATTAATGAAAGATGGATGTTGCTTTCTTTAGTTAAAGTTCCATTTGCTATTAATAATTAGTATCTGGAATAAATGATTTTTGTAAATATCGTATTTAACTCTAGTAGGTGTATACACATACGTGAAAATGCAATAGCACTAAGACATTGTGGTACAAGATTTTGGTGAGTATCATACAATTCATAATCGTCAGTTAAGCAATTTCCCGTCTTTTAGCTAAAGATTCCCACTCCTTTTCAAAGTACAGTACAATGATTCCCTGGAGGTCAAAATTGGAGGTCCTGTGACCATTTTTGCAGCGTGTAGCTGCACTTTTTCTTACTTCTTAATTTCTGCGGAAAAGCGACCATCCAATACAACAGAAGCATAGTCTCATATTGGTCTAACAAAAGTTACATTTATAACTTTGATATTAATTTATATATGTCTGATTGTTTTAGATGAGAAAAAACATGATCTAACTGACAATCTTGAAAAAAAAAAAAAGTTCTTTGATTTCACTAGCTTTTAATGTGTTACGGATACAACTTCGAATGAAAGTTAAGTAACCATGGTAACCAGTTGGTAAGCAAACAATCGTCAGACCATTTTTCAAATATTTGATTGAACAATTTTTTTTTTTATATTGCTTCAGTTTTTATCCGCATAGTAAATCATCTGCGTATAATCCACAAAAAGGCTTTCACGTTATTTAACTTAACACCAACACCTCTAACGCCATTCGAAACATTAACATGAATTCTCTTTTAGTTGCATCCTCTGAAGTGATGAAGATGGTGGGTTTGGATTGGTTTTTGTGTGTACAATGTACATGTATGTATTTGCATTTTGTTGTTGATGTTTTGATTTTACCTGGTTTTTCATCCTCTTGTTATTTTATCTTATATTTTAAAGAAACTGAAACAGTATGTATGAATTATGTAAGTTAATAAAAACCATATACATAAATCTACCATTTGCAAAACATAGTTTATATGATAAATACGGTTTCGTGATTTGTAAACTATGGTTAACAAGGCCCTGACGTTAAAAATATTTCTGTTGGTTATAATAATTGAATTATCCCCTGTACTTAAATAATAATTCAAAATGGCGACCGTGGCAAACTTTTTAATTATCATCACAGTTCAGTCAGAGTCAGTTGCCAATCTCTGATATTATACTCTCATGTTAAATACTGAAATCTGATTGGTTAAGACGCAGTTGATAATCCGTTCTATTACCCTCGGCGTTAGCAACACCCTTGGCAACGGGTAATGCAACGAATTGTTACATGCGCGTAAATTATGCGCGTACGGTTGGCCATAAAATTCACGTCATTTCTATATAAAGACAGAAAGTTTTCTTTTACTTAAGACATTCAGTACAATAAAATAAATAGTGCCTGTTTGGGAGGGTTGACAATGGTTTTCTCGGGGTGTCAATTTCAACTCTTACCCTCCCAAACAGGCACTATTTATATATTATTTATGTCTCTGGTTCAGTGGATAATTATATTATTAAAAATTATAAGAAGAAATCTTTATAATAACAATTCAAAGTGGAAAACCCTGTTACAAAACATAGTAGATATCGAACTTTCATTAAGCACAGGAACTGAATAATTAGTTTGGCTAAAAGAGAATATTAAAACAGATTTTTGGAAAGATGTTTTTATAGCGTTCAAGGAAATTCAAAATAAAAACCAAACAAGTAATTGGAAAGATTATATTAGCCAGCCTTTGTGGAATAGATAGGGAAAGAAACAGTTTTTTTTTTTAGAGATTATGGTATAAAAATAATAACATATATGTCAATGACCTACTGAATGAACAGGGAAATTTAATCAGTATCTTTAAATAGATACACTACAATTGAAGTTTAATATAAAAACAAACTACGTAACTTTTTTAGGAACCAAGCATGCTATAATATCCGATATGAGAAAGTGTAATATATGCAGAGATGTATGTTTAGATAAACCTTTTATTCCGATAAATATCCAGATTTTGGTCACAACAAGAAAAGGATCAAAAGCTATGTATAATGTATCAAATAGATCAGTAATCAAGCCAGGTGTTCAGGAAAAGTGGGGGGAAATCTTTGAAATTACCGACTTACAATGGAAAAAGATATATTCTATCCCATTTTACTACCAATAGTGCCAAGTTACAATGGCTATAATATCGCATCGATCATAATATTTTAACAACAAATAGTATTATGTTTAAAGTTGGGAAAGTTGATTCAAAATTGTGTAATCTATGTCATAATGAAGAGGAAACAATATGCCACCTAATGTGGAATTGCCCAACTGTACAGCAGCTTCTTAATAACTTCATAAACTTTTGTCAAATAAAAAATATAGATATTGAACTGAATCAAGATACTTTCATGTTTGGAGAATACAAAACCAAAGAAAATATTAGACAGACCAATGTTATAGTTATGATAGTTAAGCAATACATATACATGCAGGAGCAGATGCTTTAAGGTGGAATAACACACCTGGAAAAATTCACTCAAATTAACAGGAATTTTTTTGATAATGAAAGATAAATAAACTGTACAAATGTCAAATAAGCGAAAAATTTGCAGTTTGGGGATAAAAAAAATGAATATCTAAAATAATTATTCCCGTAAGTAACAACAAAAGCCCCTGCGGGATTCGAACTCGGGATGCACGGATAACAAGTCCGACACTTTTTGTTTATCTTTTACAAGCCCGACACTTTATCCACGCCGAGCTTTGGAGTAAGTTACATGTTTCAGTCCATAAAATCCTTTTAATGAAAAGAAATGTCGTTTCGATCAGCGGTCAGCCATTTTGTGATGATGTGTTATTCCACCTTAAAATTAATGAATTTAATAACAGATGGGAAATATGGCAACATTTATTTACATAATTCTCTTTCTCTCTCTCTTTCTCTCTCTCTCTCTCTGAGATAAGTTTTTTTCAATTTATGTCATTTATTTAAAACTTTCATGTTTTGTCATTATGAATATTGTTCTTGTATGAAATTAATAAAGTCAATATTAAAAAAATTATTATTATTACAAGAGAAATATAATAATTGTTAACGTCAGGTGCCTGTGATCCTTGATTGTCAAAATATATTTGTCGGGATCGGTGTACAATATAAACGCTTTGAAAAATGTGCCGTTTGGCGCGGCAGACGAAGAAGCAGAAGTTATGTACACACCTCATGTCATTTTGATAAAAGCGATGAATATCATGGTTATTAAGAAGAGGGAATGGGTGTTTTAGGTATGTCAGTTAAAGCATGAATAATTCGATCATAACTTAATTTTGTAAAAGTTAAGAAGTAATTGAAATTTGACATTTGTATGGATGGATATGTTTTGCAGGAGGTGAACATCAAATCAAACATGGACTATTTGTCAGACGTAATTGTGTATTGCCGTGAGCTCTCTAGCGAGAAAGCCACAGAAAGGAAGGTAAAAATCACATGACACTACTCAAACTAGAGGGATTGTATTTCTTTAGTACGTACACATAAACAGATAACCCTATTAAACAGTAAGCAGAACCCAACCAAAGCCCGGGTCTGATTTCTGTGTTGCTCAGCGTCTGCTTCAGGTCTGCTAGGGTGGACCCAGAGCCAACCCCAAGCAGTCCCCAGGTTGACCCAAAGCAGACACAGAGCAGACCCTGATTTCAGAAGCAGACCCTGAAAGGGTATGTGGGGTCTGGTCAAACTACCAAAACTGTCAATCATGACAATCGACAAATCGCTTAGACAAATCAAAGCCCCAACCAATCAGATCTCTTGTTGACAACTCTTTTGTAATCAAATCATCATGCAGATAAATGAATTATTCAATTTACATACTACACTTTGTCATTAAAGTACAATCACTACAAAAAAATGACCAAATATCTCTACATGTGGTTTTGGAGTATACAAGGGGCAGTGCTTACCGGTGATCAGAAAAAAGGTGGGTCTGCTTCTCACTTCAGTGCATAAAGCAGAGCCAAAAAGCTGACCCCAAGTAAACCCATAGCAGACCCCGAGCAGACACAAATTTTAAAAAGCAGACCCCTGGCGGAAACCAAGCTAACCTGGGGTCAGCTTTTGGGGTCTGCTCTGGTGTTAGGTTGTATCTGGTCAGTACTATACTAATACATGTATTGACGAAAGTACAGTATTGAAATTAACAAATTGTAAGAGAGTTGATATTTCAGGCAAGATAATTGTTTGACTTATTTGTCTGAACATTGTTAATTGTCAGTTGTTACAACTTACAACCTACCTGAATAGGAAGTCTGTTTGATTTTCTTTTTATTATTAGAAATTGTTTATTTTGTAGAAAAGTTTAGAGAAGCTGAAAAACTTGTTGCATAAAAAGTCTGTGATTAGCAGTTTGGACTACAACTCACAACATGGCCGTGAAAAGGTTAGAGAACGCAATGCTCTAACCTGGGATGACATCATAAGGGTATGTTAAAAGGTTGACATCAATTTTTATATGATGGGATTTGTCCATATACATTTGAAATATGGTATGTCATAATAAATTTCATAAGAAAATTTCAAATAATGGATTTTAGGAATAAACACTAAGAGAAATTGGAAAGCCTGTAAGATAAGAATGAAATGATCTGATAATTAAATTTGAATACAGTTGTTTTATCTTACTATTGAAAATTTTTGAAAAAGAAATCTGTTCATACTGACTAACTTCAGATGGTCGTCAGTCCAAATGACTGACAGCAGAAAAAAGATTTCAAGAACTCCAATAGTTCACTGTGTTTTAAGATTCTTATATTTTCATTTTATCTCTTTATGCATTGTGTCACAGCCTGTGTTTCCATTCTTTTGGACGTCAGAAAATGCAAAATTCAAAGACATGACATTTTCTGAATGTTGGTTGTTAAGAAATGCAAACAATAAAATTAAAAAGCAAGGAGTAGAGACATAGTCATGTACAGTAATGAATTCTCTTTTTTTAGGAAGTCCATTCTTATGTCTACCTGGAGACACAGTTACTTCAGAAAGGGAAGGAACCACAGTCGGCAACTGCCAGATCCAGCAGAGAGAAGAAAAAGCAAGAGATTGGGGGAGTGTTTAAGTTTGTTGTCAAACAAGCAGAAAATAGTAAGCAGGACACAACTTGTCTTTCCACTTATGTTAGAGCCTTTTAAATATTTCTATGAAATTGTCTGAAATGAATGTAGATTTAAAAAAAATGATTATTATCAGGGGCCTTCTATCTTTGTATTACTTTTTAAATAATACCTGTTCTGTGGTGAAATGTAAATGAAAGTTGTACATTTTTATAATAACTTCATGTCTCAGTTTTAAAAATCTTGGAACCGGTCTTGTCATTTATACGTATTTATTGACAGGGGGTCCAAGGCTGAGAGCCTCCCAACTGATCAGACAGATAACAGAGGTGCTGAGGGATGAGTTTATGCTGGTGGCCTATGGCTCAGACTACAGTAGTGTGCTGCTGAAAAATGTGCTCACTGTCAGAAAATACTGCTCCGAAATTGGGGAGAAGACGTGGCATGGTAAATTTTACTAAGGAAATAAGATCTTAGATATTTTGCTTACCTAGGCCAGAGGTTTTAGTGAGGTTTATTGACATGAGTTTGTATGGCCTCTATTAGCATAGTTGTTGATGGTAGCTTTTCACACTGTCATCATTTCCTCTAGAACCACTAGATCAATTTCAACATAATTTGGCACTTAATTAGCATTTTTGGTGAAAAGCTTTCAAACTAGGAGAAATGAAGGGCCATGTCCTCTTTAAATAGGAAATTATGAGTACCGGTATGAAGGATGGGGTGTGTATAAAAATCATCATTTGTGTTTTTAGACACTTGCTAAATTGAACTTCCATGTTTATTATAGATTCAATGATACTCACATTACTTTGTATGTCTAACATGGAAATACATTGAAAATTTCCTAATGAAAATAACTTTATGTTAGATTTCCTTATTTAAATGCTAATTGCATGCTTAATTAAGAAATTTATGAGTGCTACATGTATATCATGTCTTGCTCTATTGTAACACCTGTTTGTTCATGTTTCTTTGCTTTAAAGACGAACAGTTTGGCATAGCTTAAGGACTCAATGCCAGGTAAATGTAGCTATTGTACTGAAAAATAGTAAATTGCCAACAACAACAACAGAGATACCCCTAAAATTCCCTGGCATGTAAAATATAGAAATCATTAAAAAGGCCAGGAAAATGTCAGATAGTTCGGACTAGATGTCCACATGATCTGTTAAGAAGTTATTTTTTAAAGACTGTAGAAGCACTTATGACAGGATAACTCAAGCAAATGAATTTGCTAACTAAGTAGCTTTTAATTAAAAACCATTGATTTTGACTTAAAGTTTTGTCAACAGAAGTGCTTTTGACTAAAAGTTCCTTGTTAAGAAACTTGCATTTTGAAAATTACTCAATTGAATTTATATCTTATTTATTGTAGACTTAATCACTCTGTTCTGCAAGTTGTTTGGGGACCCTGATTGTGGATTGGATAAAATCTTGTTGTCCCGAATCATCCATTCCTTGATTTCTGCAGCAATGGTTAGATGTGATCTCAGGCCAAAGAAATTACTGGCTTTCTTCACAAATGTTTTCAAGGACATCAGGTAAAGGAATTATATTTTAATTTAACCTTTAAGACTATGTTCTTTGGTTGTGTTTTAATAATTATTTTATTATTATTATACATAACTATTGAATACTCCCAAGAAAAGCAATGTATGCGTTTGTAGATTTTAAAAAAATTATCTCCTGTACATGTATTTCAGAACTGAGAAGAGATTTGCTGTGATAGAACACCTTATTAGTGCTGTTAACACCTTTGTGCTTTCTATAGCCCAGAATTCCAGGGCACAAGTTTGCAAATTTGGTGAGAGTATTTGTATAAACATGCTCTATCTGTGGGAAAATAGACCTTCCAATACGTTGAAGGTATGAATTTTAGAAGTTTTAAGATTTTGGAATGTTTTCTTGCGAAAAATGAGTTTTATTTGATTTTAAAAAAATGATGGCTTTGTTTATCACAGGAGGAGATATTGGTGTTCCTCAGGACACAGATGGCAGCACACCACCCAGGTGGAGTCAGGAGGGATCAGATCGGATCTTTCGCCCATGATTGGGATGATTGGCAGGTCAGTCTGTTACTGTAGGAGTGAAGGTCATAAGCATGTACAGTAAAATATACTTATAACGAAGTTCCAGGACTGGGCGATGTTACTTCTTTATAAGTGAACTTAATATATCTGTCAATTTTACAAAATGTAATAAAACCACAGAGAATGAAAAGCACTTCGCTGTAAGCATCAATTCATTACAAGCGTGTTCAATTTAACCGTGTTTTACTGTATATGTATTCATGTCCCATAAATTCATGGTAGCAGGATGCATTGTCCCAGACATTTTGTTGGATATGTACATTACTTTTGTAAATCCTAGTTTAAACTTATGTGTATCTTTACCAGTATATAATTATTCAATTAAAAATAATTTTACTTTTGAATGTGTAAATTTATTATCTATTTGCATCCCCGGTAAAAAAAAAAAACCAAAATGAAAAAAAAGCTAAAACAAAGGTCTTTATATAACCAGAAACAAAAAACACATCAAGCTGTAAACTGCTGTAATTCATTGTTGATTTTACATTTTATGAAGTTGTGTACTGTGTATCCATCTATTGAACAATGAAGCCTTTTAAATATATTTGAGAAATGCAGAACAGATTAAAAAGCATTATTTGGTTGACTTATTTCAGAGCTTGTTAAGAAAACTGTATGAACTCTTCTACACAGACTTACAACAACAGAACAACAGGACCAGGTTTTCAGCCAGGTGATTCATTTTGGAACATCGCTATTTTGATTCTTACAAATGCTGTTCTAAATAATAGAAATATACTTGTATTTTGGGTAAATGAATTTTTTTTCTTTCTTTATTTTGTAGCTCAAAAGATACAAATTTACCAGAAAATTATCTAGAACTCATAGTTGATATCTGCAATCAGGTATAAAGCAAGTTAAATATTGATATTTAAATTGTTGTCTTGATTCATTCATGACATGAAATTCAGATATTTTTAAAAACTTTCTTGCAATACAAGTAGTTGTGTAAGAACAATTAAGAGAGGCTTATGCTGAGTATATGTATGATTAGAATAGTGTCTCTTTATCAGCTGTTTCTAGAGAATGTCAGCTCCATAGATGTGACCCAGATCTCCACACAGCAGGGGCCAGGGACCAAGAAGAGGCGGCTGGAATCGGGATGGTGCTATGTTCTGGAATTTCTATCTGATAGAGACCAACACCTGCAGATGATTCCTTGGATTCAACTCGTCACCCGATTCCTGGAGAAATACCCCAAGAATTTCCCACAAGAGCAAGTTGCTCCTTACCTGGCAACCATTGCAAATCAGCTTGGAGATTTTAAGCGGTATAATTGGCTAGAATATTATCACTCATAGAATTATGTTTTCGTCTTTCAAATTGAACAGAAGATGGTTTTTGACTCAATATTGCAAAAAATGCTAATGAATTTGTTTTCTGAAATGAAAAAGAAGCCTTCTTAATTTAGACCATAAATGATACCAATGTTGAGTCTTCTAACATAGTGAACTGAAATGGAAAGAGTCATCAAAGTTATTTGTTAAAGCCAAATGAAGAAACCTTTTATTAATCTGTAAATGCTTCTATGCAGATTTCTTTTTTTCTATTCATTTGATGTAAATATGTATTTTGCATCTATACAGTTATTTCTTCTATGAAGTAAGATTTGGTAATTTTGATATGTAGATAAATTCTATTATGATTAATATTATTGATTAGGCACAATTTGAGATTTAATTCAATGTTTTCTATTGTTATTTTTAAGAGTGGAAGTAATTCGCCATTTAATGGATTGTGCCAGGTCTTTTATCAATGCATTGAAAATGTTTCCTGAAGTGTCAGAACATGGAGAGATTCTGAAGAAAATCAGTTTATCAGCATTACGGTACTTGTAGTGTATTTACCATAGATGTTTATTTTGAAGGTGTTGGATCTATTTATGAAAGGCAGTTTTTTGGAACATTCTTAATTACTAAACCTAAACCTTTTCAACAGAGTAATTGCAAATTTGAAATACCGTATTTTTCGGGGCATAGGCCGGTATTTTTTTTCTCCAATGCGCGAGCATCGGCTTATCCCCCGGGATCGGCTAATCATAGGCTCAAAGCTCAAAGTTGAAAAAATTAAACAGTCAAATTTAAAATCCACTGTTTTTAGCAGTTTATCATCAGGGTTGTTTTTTTTTTCGTTCGTTTGAACTATTGTTCGATAGTTGCAGATACATAGATATAACAGAGCCCGTTAGTATATACGTCTCTGATAGTTGTCCCGTTGATAATTTTTGTAATGACATTGCGAGTAATAAAATGTACAGTACTGTACGAGGTATTTCTTTACAACCCCAATCAAAAGAATTTTTTCCCCCACGTTCACGTATGAACCCTGGAAACTATTAATGCGTAGTAAAAAAAAAAACCCGAAACCGGGTAGAATGAAATATGACGGAACTTTTGTGAATTTCTTCTTGTCTGCGTTCGTGGGAATCACTGGTCTTGGGTGCAGAATAAATCAATGCTTTGTGTTTTTACAGTTAATTTTCTGTTGGATGAAATAACGGTATTCTGGTGTCGTGTGTATATACAAAGGTGTGAAACCCGTGACTAAAACACAGCCTGGGGGCACGTAGTGTACACCCTTACACCTCACCGCATTAATTGTGTTTTTAACATTACAACTTCTTTGCATAACGGCAAGTCACTTTTTAATTTATTAATGGAAAAGAACACAAATTAAATATTTTATGTGTGGTATTTCGTTTTCTCATTCATGCGATTACGGGGGATAACTCTATTTGAATATGAAACCACATGTTGAGCTAATGGACGCCATACCCCGATCTACAAGTAGCTTTCAAAGTATTACTTGATTAAATGAAATTGAGCAGTAAGGTTTTAATAAAATATAAAAGGTTTGGTAAAATATCATACTTAGTTCTATCAGACAGTACCACGGGGGTTGGTGTTGCAATTAAATTTACATTATGTAAAATTACGATACCTAACGATATATACCGACAAATACAGAAGAGACCAAACAGCCACAAAACACAATTATATTTTTTTTAAATGTTTAAAATATATATGTTAAGCAAATTTAATAACTTTAATTACTCTTTTGACTTTCTACATCGATATTCTGAAAGTATATACTTAATACGACAACTAAAATTCCTTCATCATGCAGCGGTCATACTTTCACCATAGTAATCATCGATTGAAAATTGGCCTATCCCCCAATTCGGCTAGTCTATGGATTTTTCCTGAATTTTGTCTGAAAATGAGCAATTCGGCCTATGCCCCACATCGGCATCCCCGAAAAATACGGTATTAGAAATGGGCAAGTGTGTCAAGACAAGTTTTTTGATATGATGACTAACATAATTATTTCATTTCATGTTTATTTAATTTCCAATTTTTTTTCTCTTTATGCAATGGCCTTAGATGTTCTTTTTCTAGACAAGTAATTTCATTTATTCATAAACATTTACTTGTATATCTTTTTCATAAGTCCTAACTTTTTATCAACTTTGTTTCCAAGGTGTGTGAGCGTTCATCAAGCAGAAGACAGTGCATACCGTCTTCTCACCAGTATGGCACGACAACAGCTGGTGATTGAGCAGGAGTTGTGGAACCTCTTCCTCCCCAGTGTCACACGCCCCAGTAGTAGTGCAGTGCAGTTTCTAAACTCTTACCTGACACTGTACAAAATCCCAGAACACTACAGAAATCATCTGACATCACTTCTTGCCCAAAGCTTGAAGGGTGAGGAGAAGAATTACCCATTAAGAAAACAGTTACTGGACTGGGTGTTTCCGGAGAGAAGTCAGTGCTTGAACATTTCAGCAGGAATGACCAGTGAACAGAGAGCGGAGCCTTGGGAGATCAGTCATCTAGTGGTATTGCTGTTGCTGAAAAACCAAAGTGACGTGCCAAATCCTTGTTGTGATTTTGACAAGAATGCTGGTGGTAGTTACTACACAAATCTTGAACAGCTGTTTTTACAGTCTTCAAATGAATTTGAAATTGAAAAGGACATTTTAAAGGTGAAACCCATTAGCATGTGTTCAATTAATGTCAGTCTATTGAATGAACTTTATAAAAGTGTTTTATGTCTCTTTAAAGAAAAAACCACTATTCTTGATGAAGTGACAGACTGTGATTTGAACCATCTAGAATCTCTAAGTTGGTACATTTGTATGATTGGGAATTTTATTGTTTGGTCTGTGAGATACAAAGTCTTTCATGAAGGGGAATTAACAGAAGGAGAATGTGTGAAGTGTATGAAGGTGCTGCTCCGAAAGTTTGGAAGAAATGTGAAACTTGTTGCTGCCCAAGAAAACTGTTCCAGTTCTTTTAGAATCCTGACCAATCTCCAAAGAACATTTCTTCCTGATGAGGAATTAAATTCAGATGAAGAATACTCAGTTGCTCTGAAACTGCGCTCTTTGGTTCCAGCATGTGTTATAGAGGAGTTTATGAACATTGTCGTGGAAAAGGTGTGTATTCAATTTCTTAAGAAATAGCATACAGTACTGTAAAATCCTTTGTATTATAGACTGTGTGTTATGCATATACCAGTAATTATGGTCTTTCATTACAAAATGGTATTTTATTGTGTTAGACGACATATACAGTATATTATGCTCTAACCTTCACAACTAGCTAAACTAAATCAAAGATCTTCACATAATTGTTTGAAACTGTTATTAATGATTGTTTATCAAATGGTCTTGCTTTTCTTAAAGAATAAGAAAGCAAATGGCAACCAATCGTTCGCAGCTGACAAATCCCACATAATTCATGGGGCGGATGATTTTGATGATTTTGACATGGAAGATAGTACACAGAACACTGAGGACCAGGATGATGATTTCATGGATGACGGTTTTGCTGAATCCCAGGGATCTGAGGCCACAGAAACACATGGGCATGGTGTGTAGTACATTTTTTCTTTGTGGACAGTTTTGTCTCAGGCCTCAGGCCAAAAAAGAAAAGGTTTTGTTTGCAAAGTTTCATCATTTGATTAAAGATTCTGAAGATTTACACAAGTAAGAAACTATGGAAATTGTTGATGCAGAGTAAACACTTAACTTCTTTTCATACATGTACACTGCAGCTCTGAAATCAATTTTGGACGAAAGCCAGTTGACTGAAAAACAAAAGCTGCATTTGGAAATTGTGATGACTCTGTGTTTCTGGTGTGGTTTTGACAGCCCAGATGTAAAAAAGAAAGCTGGTATTGAAATGGATGTGGACCAGTCATTCATAAAATCAAAACTTGTCAAAACTCTGGAATCCATTGAATCTAACAGGTCTTTTGATTTATCAAAAGTAAGTTTGGATACAAAATTTTCTAGGTTAAAGTTTTTAAGCACCTCCAGTGTATATAAATTTAAAAATACTGATGTCATAGTCACTATTATAATAAACTCTCTTTCTGACACATTGATAACAAGATATTACATAAATATTCAGTTATCTTTATTTGTTATGCTAATTACACATGGAAGTTTTAGTTCTATCTGATGATGTATTAAATGTGAAATTTGCACTCTGATACATAAAGAATGGACGTTGGGATGTGAGCTTTCAAATGTATCAATTATTTAGAGTACTTATGACTCTGAAGCCAAGGCCAGAAACTAGATGAAGGCTGACTGCTGTAGTTGTTGTTGAGTGTCTGCAGGGTGACACACCCACACTTAGAGTAGAAGCTGAACTCTTGTGAGACTTGTTGTGTTTTATGATTTGCTGACTAATGCTTATATTTGTACATGTATTTCAGTTAAAATTGGTTATCAAGGTGTTAACTTCATCGTATCAGCATGTATCTGAAGAAAACCTCAGCTCCATGATAACAGCACTCAGGTAATTTGCATGTCCATAGTGTTATGTTGAATCATAAGAATACAACTTAGCGAAGGCCAAACTTTTGTAGTTTTTTCATTGAGAAAACAACTGCTAAAAATATTGGGGTGGTATTTTAAAATACACAAGGAATGCTCTTCTCACAATGTTACATGGTTAATAATTCCTCAAGGTTGATTTAAAATTTATAAATTAAACAGGAATTATGAATCCACTCAAAGATATACATGTAGTCTTAGTAACTCTCTGTGAGGAATGTGTTTGATTTGTTATTAGGGTTGTGGCCAAGGCCCAGAGACAGGACCAGGAGGTGTGTGCTCTCTGTCTAGAGTCGCTGTGTCACCTGGTGCACCTCCTTCAGTCCGGGGATGACATGGTCACTCGCTGTGTCTCCGAGAGTCGTAACGATGCCCTCATACTGCTCTCAGCATTTCTGTGAGTAGCAGCCAGAGTTTGATAGAAAAATAATTATTTTTCAAACACACTCAAATATACATGCACATGTATTACAGCGAATTACAGAATACCAGTAGAGTTTTCAATATCTTGTTGGATTGCTCAATAGGGTATTCAATTTGGTCAGCAAGGTATCACATCAGGTTTAAATCTAGGTCCTGTGTTTACCCAAGTGTAGATTGTTATTTTGCACTCAACCCATTCATTTGGCACAAAGAAAACCTCTAGAACACTCTCTCCTATTGTTAGCTATTCTATTCATAGACTTTTAAAAAGAATGTTCACCTGGACAGCAGTGGATTCTATAGAGCATCAATTCTGCTTGGAGTAATTTGAATTTTGTTTTTCAAAAAATGTAATTCAAAATACATTTCTGAAGAAACAAACAAAAGAGAAAAGCATAACCTTAAGAATTACGGAGATATTTTTTTCCTGCAAAAAATCATAAGACATTTTGGTTCCCCAACTCCTGGTGCAACATACAGCACTAAGAGTATTTTTGTGTTGTGACTGCTTAATTAGTTCAGACTTTTATAGCAGTAATGTAGGATAACAGGGAGAAACAAAAAAAGGCCAAAATGTGCAAATATTTACTAGATTAACTCACTTTATCGCTGTCATACCTGAGTAATCACATGACCTAGATTTAAACCTAATGTGATATCTTGCTGACCAAATTGAATACCCTATTGAGCAATCCAACAAGATATTGAAAACTCTACTGGTATTCTGTAATTCGCTGTAAAGTGTTTCCTCTTTAATGTCAAAGAGTGTTTTTACATGTATATTGCATGTATCTAAAGTTCTTATGATTCAAATCATGTGAAATATGTATCTATTTCAGAAATTTACCTTTTGACAAGTGTCCTGAGAAGATGAGGCTTGAAATGGCTAAATGCATGGTCCAGTTTCTTAAAGTAATGTTGTGGTCAATGTAATAGACTGTATGTACATGGAAGTACATGTACATGTATGTATGCACTGATTATGTCAATTTTTATCTTGTATCAGGCAGACCCAGAACAAAATTGGGCAAAAGTTTCCATGAAAGGAGATGATGGAACAACAGAAAAGGTTCCTGTGGCTAGTGAATTCATAAAGTACCTAGGGGACCTCAGTCATGCTGTCAGAATATATTGTGCAAAGGCTGTACAAGGGTAATCATTACACATTTTGATGTTTTCATATAGGTGATACTTATTGTAAACGATTTACTGACAGGCAGCACTAGTTTCTACTGGATCATTTCGAAAATATTGTTTACTTGATGAGTTTCATTTTCCTTTAATATTTACATTATGTAAAAAAAAATACAATTTTTGTATATGCATAGATTGTGAATAAGAAATGAAAACAAAGATACTGTAAATGTTATTATGCCCCCCTTCGGTCTGTCCACTATCAGTTTCCGTTCGTTTTCTTCACAGAGGATGAACGTATTGAAATGAAATTTTGTATACAGGTTTATTATGATAATATCTAGGTCAAGTTTGATACTACGTATGATCGAGCATTTTTGGACAGAGTTATGGCCCTTGGACGTAGAAAAATTCCAGTCATTTGCAGTTTCCGCTCATTTTCTTTGCAGAGGATGAACGTATTGAAATGAAATTTTGTATACAGGTTTATTATGATAATATCTAGGTCAAGTTTGATACTACGTATGATCGAGCATTTTTGGACAGAGTTATGGCCCTTGGACGTAGAAAAATTCCAGTCATTTGCAGTTTCTGCTCATTTTCTTTGCAGAGGATGAACATATTGAAATGAAATTTGGTATACAGGTTTATCATGATAATATCTAGGTCAAGTTCAATATTGGGTACGATAGAGCAATTTTCGACAGAGTTATGGCCCTTGAACGTAGAAAAATTCCAGTTATTTGCAGTTTACGTTCATTTTCTTTGTGGATGTTTCCAAGGGAGGCGGGCATAAGTGTTTCACAAACATCTCTTGTTTCAATGTAAAATCCAATACATGATTTTTTAAAATAAATCAGAAGTTGATGATTATAGAATGATAAAAAACTTTAAGAGGCACATGTTATTTTATGTTTGTTTCTATGTTTTGTTTTGTAGGCTGTTTATGTGTAACAATATTCCCTGTGACAGGCTCACCCAGGACCAGTGCTTTGATACCATCTACAGTGAGATCATGGATTTACTCAACTTGCAGGTTTGATGTGCTGAGTTTATGAAAATGATCTAAGGTTACGTGCAATTAAATCTTTTTGGTGATGTACAATTGTACATGCATGCATTGAGATAACTGGTTGAAACTAAGGAAAAAAACAGTTTGTGTTCTTTTTGACTTTCAGAAGTTATTAGGAACTAGAATCAAATGTTAAAAATGTTAAACACCTTTCTTACTAATGAAAAAAAAATCTTTTGAAAACTATTCCAATGATATATCTGATTGATTAACTAATGCATATTTTCTTCAGGACAACTTGTCAGCCGAGAGAGCTTTGGACGAGAGGAACAACCGAGTAGGCTCTGCCCTGACATGCCTGGCTTACATTGTGTGTGCCAGTCCAGTGTGTGAGAAAAAGGCCTTGTTTGCTTTCTGTCAGTTGACCAAAGCAAGGAATGTGGAAACTGAAAAAATCAAAATGGTAAACATTCTTGATTTGTTTTGAATCTCATGATATTTGATATGCTTTATTTAGATGGTTGATATTAATTTAAATTTAGAATATGAGTTAATTATCAGTTTTATATGTAGTCAACATGAAGTCCACCATCAGAAACCTCGGGTTACTCTTACCAGTTCTGGCCTTGAGCAAATACATAAATTTTCAATTTTTTCTAAAAAGTTCATGCTTACAAGAATTAAATGTTTTCGTTATATTATCCCTCTTTTCATCCGTTTACTTTAAAACTGAAAGGGTTATCCTTTCTCATTTGTAGATTGAAAATTATAAAGTATTTATAAAAAGATAAAAATAGGAGAGAGTTTTCCCGCTACATTAGATAGTAGGCAGGCAAATGGAAATGTTTTCCACCATGCATGAAGGCTCTATACAGTGTACTTGATGTTTCAGAATCTACATAAATTGGCCAAGGTTCAAGGCTTTGAGAATGAGAAGAGTTACATACAGACTTATCTCCCTTATCTGATCCACCAGTGGCTCTGTCTTCAATATAGTATGGAGGATTTCCCCTTCCAATTAGCTTTCTGTGATTCTAAACACAGTTTTTACAGGTTGTTATCATTTTACATTTGTAAACTTCACACTAAATATGTGGTTGTTAAATGAACTTTAGTTCCTATATGTCTGTATTTTTCAACTCATTTATTTATTCAATGATTACAGTGATAAGTAATATCATATCAGAAAAAATAAAAAACACTTTTAAATCCTTTCAGAGAGCACTATGAGATTTTGATAACAGAACTGGTCATGTTTAAACACATTGACACAGCTAGGAGTGTGGCGGCTAGCCTTGACAGAGACTGGTTGGAGGTGCTGAAGCTGTGTATTCCAAAGATCGTGGTGTTTATCCTGCCACAGTTTGCTGCTTCCAGGAGTGGTGAGACCTCTAACGATCAGGTCAAGAAAAGAACCGCTCATGCCACCGCCTGTTATGATCTGCTAGCTGAGCAAGCCACAAAGGAGGTGACTGCCTTATTCATTTTTTTTTTTAATGTTAGATACATGTATAAAGAGGGAATGAAGTTTATTGAATTGTTTTTACATCATATAACAAACAATCATCATGTAACAAACTATCAATTATAGCCCTATTCAGATTTTTGTCCTCTTTATACAAGTCATTAGACATTTAGTCATTTAGCAAGCTTGCATCTATAAATTTGTATTGTTTCAATGCAACATATCTAGTTGTTAAAATTTAGTGTATTAAATTATTTATTGCAATGTTTTTACCTTTGGATAAGAAAAGTGTTATCTGAAAGTAAATTTTAGGTGGTCGACAAGTGCATTGGGAGTAATTTAGATGTCATTGTTGTCAACATCTTGTTGTGTCTGTATGACCGAGAGGAGGATGAATTTATTAAAACACCGATCATCAGGTAATTGAAGTTAAAAAAATTTGCCGAAAGTCTTCAGATCTGTTGGTGATAATGAAAGCTAATAACCCCAGAACTGTAAAGCATTGTGCTGGTAAATCTAATGTGTAGTGTAGGAAGATTAGCAGACATTTGTATTTACCTATCTTTATTTTCCTATGAGTTTTCTATTGTATAACTTTTCCTGTAGCCATACATCAGATTGGAAATATAATGGCAATTTGGTATATATGATTATCTTTTATGAGATTCAAAGGGCATGTATTATCAATCAGAAAACTTAAAAATTTCTGTATGATAAAAGATTTTTTTAATACAATGTGATTGTAGAAACCTTGACCCAGAGCCCAACCCTCCCTGCTATAATTTGTACCAGACCCAGACCACCCTGGATTATCTGACCAGTAGTTTCTCAGGGAACAAGTCTCTGGTAGAGGTCCTGTCCAAAACACCGGTAATGTCCTTAAATAGATTGATTTGCAACTAATGAAACCATTTCAGATTTGTTGTTAATCTGCAGAATCCATTTTTATTTCTCTTAATTTTTTTTTATGCATGTTATTATATAATTTTTTTTCCAAACATGTTGATTACATATGCTTGTTGTCTCAACTTGTGTTTTATCATTGCCTTAAAAACATTTTTTAGTAGAGGTTTCTGAAATCTGTTTTAAGAATATCCACAAATGTGTTTTTTTTTTTGTTTTGCAGGATTCCCTACAGAAGATTCTAGAGCAGCTCTCCCTAAGGCTGTTCACGGACCACCGACTCCACGAAAAGCGGCGGGTGCTACTGATGTACCGCCTCATCTGTAGGAGGATGCTGAGGGACCTGGAGGGGGGACTGGGGGGAGGCTTTGTCTTCCTACTGAGGGAAATCATCCACCGCTTGGTCTATCTCCTACAGGAAATGAGGGAACAGGAAGGGTACTTATATACATGTATATTTATTCTGCTGTAAGATCTATGTGTCTGAAAAAATTGTATCCTTTGTTTGGCTTTTTAGAATAAGAAATGAAGAAAGGCATGCTAACAACATCAGCTGTATGGCATTAGAACTCTTGCACGATGTTCTGAAGACAGCCATTTTAATTAATTCCAAGGTAAATGTGGCCATACTTGTACTTGTCTTCATGCTTTCAGAAATCCATTTTTGTTACATAGACTGGTACTGGTCTATGGAAAAATTAATGATCAACTGGAGGTCCTTGATATACATGTAGGAACAAAATATATTTGCTACATGTAATTCACTGTGCATACATGTTTTACTGGTACATTTATTATTATTACAGGAGGTAGAAAAGTATTTGAAGTTTATCATCAGCAGTTTGGTACCCTTCACAAAATTATCTCCTTTGCTTTGTGAGCAGGTATGTAAGCTGTCCTTGAAATAAATGTCAATGAAACTCAAATCATATTATGCATTTACTGTACTTGATTGAACATGTGTATATAAGGGTTTGTGTTATTATTGTTTAACATGTCTGTTTATTAAACTTCTACACTCACAAGGTCAAGAATTTCCTCAGAATGCTGATCATTGACAATAAGAGGGGGTTGAAATCAGCCATAGCACTCCTAGATCCCTTTCCAGACAGAGAGGAGTTTCAGGAATTTACTGCAGTGTATCAAGAAGTCCGCCTCGCCAACGGTCCCACTACTTTGTGCCAGGTACTACATGCTTGATATGAGCTACATTGTCTATAATTTTTAATGTGTTACATGTTCATGTGGGTTTCACATAATATAAAACAGCAAATGGTTTCACGTCTTAATTCTTAGATCATATCCAATTATTTGAATGAGGATGAGAAAATACTCTCAATGGAGCATTCTAAAGAAGAACTACATTTCTTATCACAAGAGCTGGCCTCTAAAACAGATGAATTTTCTGATCTAATGGAATCTGAACAGGGTATTGTATTTTAGATTTCTTCTATTCATATTACAGCTCAAGACTGGATAAATCAAACATAAAAGTATTACAAGCAAATAATCGATTGTAAACAAAAAAACTACACCTATGTTGATGAATTATCATTTCTAGTCCCAATGAAGAAGAGCATGATTATGATACATGTATTTAGTTGAAGTGTGGGAGTGGCTTCTTAAGAAAATGGTATATGTTGTAGGCAAGCCAGGAGGATTATTGTCTGGTCTGGTGATGAAGCTGGTAAAGCACTGTCAGATGGTGAAGGACACGCAGGCTCTGAGGGCAATAGGTCGGTGTCTGGGGGTGGTCGGCCCTGTCGACCTGATGGTGCTGGCCCTGCCTAGCCACAATAGCCAGACCGGGGGAGCCAAGTACAGACAGCTGCAGGTCATTGAACGTTTGGATCAGTATCTCATCGACCAAGAGTGAGTGTCAGCTTGACCATTAAGCATGCTAGAAAAGACATTTTTATATATGTACGTGATTATTCGGCATTAAAAACTTCTGAGATTAGAATTGATATTGAATCGATTTTGTTTTTGAAGTATGAAGACAGTGCAAGCTACATCCCTAGTGTTGAAGACAATGTTCAGCTCATCGTTAGGAAATGACTTGAGAACTCCAGATAAAGCAGACATCTTTCAGGGCTTACAACCATTTTTTCCCAAGAGAAAGGTTAAGGTTTATTATCACACAATTTAATGTCAATAATATTGATTGTCAATACCATAAATGTATGTGTAATAAATTTTATATGAATCTGAAGAAATAAAAATCAAGTGTCTGTATAAAGCTAACCTTTGATCATTTATTAGGGTAATGCTGTTAATGGAGAGCTGCCTAAGACAAGCTATGAGGAGTTTGTGGGGGCCATTAACAGGGATGGCTTATGGTGGGACAGCACAGAATCACACAGTGCCTGGCTCGGTCAGCTGACCTCTGCCCTGTTGACCTCCGGAGCTGTTACCAACCCTTTGTTGTACTGTCTGAAACCTGTTTGTCTTTTGAAGGTGAGATCATTCACTGGTTTGTGCCTGTAGTCCACAGAGTACCAAAATGTGTTGCAATTACATGTATATACTTATCCATGTATTTCAGACCAAATTCTGTGAATTTCTTCTTCCTCAACTGATCCATGACATTCTGAGTTTGAACAATGCGGGTTATCAAGAAATCCTTTCAAGCCAGATTTCAAAGTTCTTTCTACAACACTGTCGTCTATCTCCTACAAAGTCACAACATGGTAAATAAGCATTCTATGCAATAAGTAACATATTTGTAAACATTGTATAAAGAATTATGATATGCAATGCATGAAGACTTTGACCAATTTCACTGTTGAAGATTCCAATATCGTCTTTTACTTAGGAGAATCGAGTATCTGCCTTAATAAAGAGTCCATCAAAACAATGCTTGGAGTGATAGAATACCTCAGACAGCAAACCAGAGCACAGCAAGGGTGGGTATCATCAGTATAGAAATTAACATGAACATGCCACTTGTCATTTATATTCTGTGAAGTTTACATGTACATGTATGTACAGTGATGTTGTATACAATGTATTATGCTTCTGTATTTATGAAACTAAAGATGTTTCCAAAACAAAATGTCTTTTAGAAGAAAGCCATTGACAGTGTGGGACAACAACTTCTGGTTGGATGTCAATTACCTCCACATAGCCAAAGCGGCCCTGTATTGTTCTGCCCACTTCTCTACAGTGCTGTACGCAGAGATCTGGTGCAACTGTCATAGGTGTGTATGGCTATCATTGGTTGGTATACTATAGTGATCATTGTTACTCTCAACTTATCCTGTCATCCTAAAAATAAGATGTATGTTTGTCAGTTTGCACCTTATCTTTCAAAACTAGAACATAAAGGACATTCATTAAAGGAAGCCATAATTTAGCAGTGGAAAAATAAATGTGTCAGGTTCAAGTATCAGATATTATGAAGAGGAACACTCAAACATAATATCTGATATTTGAACCTGACCCATTTATTTCTCCACTGCCAAGTTATGGCTTCCTTTAATAAATGTCCTTTATTTTCTAGTTTTGAAATGTATACTAAACTCATACACATACAGCCAAACTTCGTTATCTCTAACTAGATGGGGCTGTTGAAAAACTTCAAGATATCCTAGAATTCGAGATATCGAGGGTAAAATACTTTTAAAAAATAGGTGGTTGGGACTTAAAAATCACTTCGACATATCCATTGTATTCGAGATATCAGTGTTTGAGATATTGAAGTTCAACTGTACATGTATACCGTAATGTCGCATGTATAACACACACTTTTTTTCAGCCAAAATTTGGTCAAAAGTGGGGGGTGGGTGTTATACATAGGACAAAAATTGTACCCCATTTTTTCAAGCCGTGATTCTTGATACCATGGGAGTAGTGACTGCCGATATAGCGTGTAATGCAAATTGAATGAGTGTATACTAAATTTACTGCATCAGAAATCAAACACCTTATTCTTAGTTTTTTTTTCCCCATTGAAATATCTATCCTCTCTTAACACTATTCCTTGCATCAAACAAGTTTAGATATACATGTAGCCAGTGTATTCGCCATTACGTAAGCAGCCACCTGTTGACTCGGCGCGTGGTCAATGTTTGTTTAACAATTTCCGGTGTCAAAAGCATGCACCTCTCTCGTGTCGGACTTCACAGGGTGTTTTCAAGTGCATGAAGATTAGCGATTATTCTGATTTTATTAAACTTAATTGCTTTGTGTCATGTTATGCAGTTAAACGTTATTGCTTTACATAGACACTGCTAAAATTACATTGATCATTTGTACGACTTGATAATGACGATATATGACATACGTACTTTTCTTCACAATGTTTATTTAAACAACAATCAAAGGGTTTGACTATAATTAATCAATTAAATCATTTCTGGTTTATGTCTGCAAACATTATTACTTTTAAGCACTAAGCTCGGTTGCAGTTCTTCTCTATGTATGATGATCTTCTACTTCTCCGATGTTGTAAGAAACTCTTTACGAAGTGTCAAATGATATTTGATACCGCCCATGTAAATCATGCTGTCCTTTTTAATTAAAATTGTAAGAACTTTGACTCTAATATCGCTTAGGCCATGTTCTGATCAGGAAATTACAGTAATTACGCTTGGGTTAAAAAATTATCATTAAACATCGATAGTTATTTGGGAAAATGGCGCCCGTCGATTTTCATCGTCTGTGCTATGTTCCGATCTCAAAATTAAAGAAATTGCGCATGGATTATAAAATTAACATGAAATATCGATAGTTTGGGGGAAAATGGCGGCCGTTGATTTCGCCATTTTTGGGTGCGTGTTATACATAGGACCTGCTGTTTTTTCGCCATTTTTGGGTCAACTTGGGGGGTGCGTATTATACACGAGTGCGTATTATACACGAGACATTACGGTACATGTTGGATTCACACTCAACTAAAATCCTCAAATCCAACATGATCTGTGATGATAGAATTATTTATTTAATTAATTATTTGTCAGTTATCGATAAATGTTTGAAGTTGGGTATATAGACCTGTACTAAGAGATGCACATTTCAGATATTTTTAGCGACTAATTCTGGTTTCATATTGGCTAGACAACAAGAGGAGACCCCTAAGAGATCTTCTAAATTGTATGAGGCTGTGAGCCAGAGCTTCACGCAGGATTCTCAGGTCGACTCTTTGAGCTCAGACTGTGAGGGAGTGTCCCTCAATGTGCAGGACATCCTTCTGGAGGCCTACAGACAGATTGGCGATCCAGACGGTGTATATGGATGTGGAGCAGGAAGGCTGGCAGATCCAGTCTCCAGGTTTCTATATACCTCTTTCTCTTTCTTTCTCACTCATTAAACTACAGTCGATATTAGTTTACCGGTATATCTCAATGGGTTTTTTTTAAGAATAAGAATGTATGAGCATGAGGGTCAGTGGGAGAAGGCTGTCATTACATATGACATTGGACTCCAGCAGCATGCAGCAGAACAGGAGGTGGACCTGCTCAAGGTTCGTGTTTACTAGATCTACATGTTTTCACCATCAGAGGGCTGATGGAATGTGATTGGAGTGTGTTGTTTATCATTCTTAAG
Organism: Magallana angulata; assembly: GCF_025612915.1. NCBI lineage: Eukaryota > Metazoa > Mollusca > Bivalvia > Ostreida > Ostreidae > Magallana > Magallana angulata. The sequence goes on from NC_069116.1 coordinate 37,190,114, forward strand.
CTGGTCAGTTTTTTATTCTATACAGGCACTGGATAGTTTTGGATCGCATCATTTGCTGGACAACTACCTGGAAAATTATCCAAAGTCAAAGACAGGAGAAATTCGAAACCTTGTCTTCATGTCTGCTATAAAAGTAGGAAAATGGGATCTGGCCATTGAAGAGAGGTACATATTGGATAAAAAGATTTATCTTTTAAATTCAACTTTGAAATGTATGTGCACATAATTTCATCTTTTATGAACTTATTTCTATGTATTTGTAGCCCTTCTGGTAGTGAATGTAGATTCAGTGAAGCCATGTACAGATCCTTGAATTCATTAAAGGACTCCCAGTTTTCTCTGGTTTCATCCTCTCTAGACATTGCAAGGTAAGAAGTTCACTGCAATGAATTCAACATTATCTTCCAAAATTGTGTAAAGTTCTGAGAAATTATGAATAACAAACAAATGGGAATAAATAATGGGAATATAAAGTTAAATGTTTTTCTCTAATAAAATTTATCAGTGTGATAGCATTTATCAACATAATTCTAAAAAAATTATATCCAAAGTTGTAGCTAAGCTTTTTGATTGAGATTCCTTGTCTGCAAAGAATAAGAGGTACATGTAAAGATAAATCAGTGATCCAATGATTACTTAGATTGGACTTTATACAATAACAGAGAAGATGCCATCAGGAGATTACAAGAGGCCAGCATTGAGAGTTGCCGATGTCTGTACCCCATCCTATCAGATCTCAAGTGTGTCTCCCAGATAGAACAAGCACTCAGCACTCTCACCAGGTAAATACAGACATCAACATTATAACTGGGTTTTTTTTCATTTGATAAAAGGTTTGTTTTTCCTTTGTCAGGATTTTTTAAAAGTTATACATGCTCCTAGTAAAGCAAATCTGCAATAGCAAAACTACCAGTAACATTCAAATCTATCTTTCTACATGTAGCTCTGAGTTCAGATCTATAGAGGATATTTTGAAAGCGTGGACCCAGGAGAAGTTGTTTTCCAATGACTTTGAGTATATAGAGCCCATCTACAACATTAGAGTGTCGGTCCTACAAGTGTTACACAATCAGACTGACAGTGTACAGACATGTATGCAGAGGGAGCTTCTAGAACTGTCCAGACTCGCAGTGCAGAATAACAGATACCTGGTATGTTCCCAAGATAATAAGGGCCCTGCTCTTCAGGTGCTTTTTACTGGTCATTCTGTCTCCCTATCTGTCTCTCTGTCCTATTTCATTTGTCCTGAGCATAATTCCATTTCCTTTACTTAAGTTTGGCTTAAACTTCACCCATACAATGTCAATGTCATGAAAACTTTTCTCGATCAAAGTGCAAGGGAAAAAAACACCATTTTTTGTGTAAAATCCTTGTCTAGAGCACAATTTCTCACCTTTAACCTACTCAGGCTCACTTACAGAATGTCCATCAGTAAAAGATGGGCAGTGACTTGAACCTTATTAATTAAACTTTCTGGGGCGTATTTTCTTTCCCTTTCGACAAAGTTTTGACATTAAAATCACCCGGAGTGCCTGTGGTTTGAGGGTGTGCAGTTATCTTAAATCAGTTTATCTATTTAAAAAAGGTAAAAAAAAAAACCATGCAGTTCATTGATCCCTTTTCACAATGACAAATCTTTTATTAATACAAAATGGGGGGGGGGGGGGGGTTCTACAAAATTAGCCCTGTAGAACTCTAAGAAATTGATGTCATTTCTTGTGATAAAGGGGAGTGGGCTGTAGGTCATCACCATCTCAATGATGTCTAGTTACTATTTTTATTGTACATGTTAGTAGAAAAATAAAGTTGAAACTTGTATACAAATTCTGTTAATTGTTTATGCTATTTTTATTTTCATCGAAAAACAACATACATGGTAAAGTATCAGCATTGATTTAATTCACTGGTGACATTTCAGGTTGCAGAGAGAGTGGTGAGCAAGTTAAAATCTTTGGAAACCTCGGACTTTAATCTGCAAGTTGATAAACTCACTGAGGAAGCAAACCTTTTCTGGGCCAGAGGAGAACAAAATATTGCCAAACACATGATGAAAAAGCTGCTGAAAATGTTAGAGCAAGTGAGTTAATACTGAATTAGTTTGTTTCTGTACACATCCGAATCTCCCATTGTAGGTAGTGAACACTTATGCACACTATATACGTGTATATGTATGATAGTATATGTATGATAGAGTAGAATGCAGGCTGTTGTTTAATGCCTACATAAGATTTGTTGTCTTATTGATTTTTTTGTGTGAATTAGAAGCAGGAGAGTAACATTGAAGCAGCCAAGCTTTACCCCAGAGTACTCAGTATGTTTGGAAACTGGCTGGCAGAGACTCACTCAGAAAATCCCAACATCATTATGGAGGACTATCTAGAAAAGGTAACAGGAACCATCAATATTGGGGACTAACATAAGATTTCTAATATAAATTTAAGGACACAACATAAATGGAAATATTAAATTCCAATAAACATACATTTTTGAAATAAAAAAAACTAGTTGATATTTGTTGTGGATAGGAATATAAAAGCTGAGACAATAAATGATTATGCATCACTGTGTCTCGTGCCATGCTGTAAAATACCCAAGTGATGACGTTTGTGTTCACCTTCAGACAGTAACACTTTTGGAAAGCTTGGAGGAGGAAGGGGACATAATCCTGGATGCCCATCTCTCCCTGGCACGGTTTGCTGATGGGCAGTACCAGCATATTGTCAACTATATGAAGTCCAGTACATTTGAAGCCAAGCAAAACCTGATGTTGAAGGCCAAGAGAGAAATGATGCGAATGCAGCAGCTGGGAAAAGAGGAACTGGATAAAGAGTAATGTTTCATTTTCTGAATTTTATTTCATGCACAGTTCATAGGAATCCCAGAAGTATTGTTGAATTTCTTTGTTGTTAGGTGAAATCATTGAATTATTTTGTCGCTAATCCACAACCATTTGTGTCTTTCAGTCGTTATTTCAGAACCCTCAGTAAACAGAGTGAAATAGATCAGTCTGAACTGGATGCTATGGGGGAGGACAGAGAGAGGTATCTGAAGCAGGCTGTACAGAACTACATAAAATGCCTCAAGCATGGAGACAAACACGACATCCGTCTATTCCGCCTCGTCTCCCTATGGTTCAGCAATCCCACATCAGCTGACATCAGTGGATTAATCATGGTAAAAAAAAAGTCTTGCAAATTATCTTTCAGAGAATGTAGTAAAAGATACATTATCAAATATATGTTTGGGTATCTGTATCATTTTTTTTCCCATTTCAGATAAATATAGAGAATATTAAGTCATACAAATTCCTGAGCCTGATTTATCAGCTGTGTGCCAGAATGGACACCAATCCTCCTGCTGATCAAACCCCCTCCCTACAAAAAGCACTGATCAAGGTAAGGACTGGACTGGGGCGTACTGACTATGTTGTATTACATAAAAAACAATACGGTAACTTAGGACGATAAATATCAAAATTTATGCATTTAAGGAATATACCGGTAATTCACATTCAAGCAGATAAATAAAGCATAAGAATAAATATTGCATCTGTTCTGATTTGAAAGACACAGTAATATTTTCACTTATCATGTTTTGTAGACAGATGGTACATGTATATACTGTGATTTTTTAAAGTTTTTGCAAACTATAAAAAAAAATATTGCAAGTTTTTAAATTCATAAGTCGTAACACTCTAATTCTGGATAATTTAGATTATTCATCGGACAGCTGTAGATCATCCCCATCACGCTTTGTTCTGTATTTTTGCCTTGGCCAATGCTAAACGAGACTCAGAACTATTAAGGAAGAGCACAGCCAGTAAAAGTCGGCTCACTAAGGGTGGCCGGGGCAACCAGTCCGAAAACGAGGTCAGTGAACCGGTGTCACATACAGTGTGTCAACCGTTGGAGTCAGTGTAGATAGTGAATCTTATAACACTCTGAGTAGTGGTAAACTTGACAGGATGAAGCTGTACCAATCAGTCACCTACCCAGACCTGTCAGTTAACATTCAGTTGTATGAATGACTGAGTTTCACCCTGTGCTTCCAACAGATTTAATGTAATTGATACAAAAGAGTGGACCATTTTTGTGATTGGATTTTAACAAATGTACACATATCTCTCACCTTGTATACATGTATATGAGGAACATACTGGTAGATAGCATCAATATATTTCAGTAATATTGCATACATATACTTGTATATGAGGAACATACATGTAGATAACACCAGTATAAATTTTAGTAAAGAAAAATGTCAATCATAGTTGATCTGTTCTAGATTTTTTCCTTCTTTTACATTTTGTAACAGGGGAGGATAGAGGCGGCTAAGACCCTGATTAATCAGCTGAAGAAGGAGCGCGGCATTAGTGGCCTAGTCAACAACATGGAGACCCTGTGTGATGCCTACATACAGCTGGCCAACTACAATGTGTCTCAGTTCAGGAACGAGACAAGTGAGTCCATCATAAACAGTTCATGATCTCCATTCAGTACAGTACATGATGTGTGAAGCAAATATTCGCAGATAATATGTCAAAATTTAATGGCATTAGATAAAGTATACATCTGGAGAAAGAAATTTTGCAGTAGGAATTGCCCATAGCATTACATGTACCTCTTCAAAAACTGTCCTTTTACAAATTTTCTTTGTATCTTTATCCATGTATTCATTTCTAAATGTAGATCCCATCAAGTATGTTCATCATAATGGGGACTACATGTTTTCATTCATGCATGTATTCCAGATATTTTTATGCTGTATGGTTTGTTTAACTTTGATCATTTTGTACCATAATCCAATTTTACAGAGCCTATAAATTTGGATAAAAGACTTTGGATTATGCAGCTAAAGGAAATGGAAAACATTGCTGTCCCTACTGACAATTTCCCAGTATGTCACTACCCAGTAGTTTCACATGTACAACTTTCCATTACCATCACATTCTATCAACATATCAGATTACCTCAGTGTGTAGGTATAGATACATAATACTAAATGGCGCTCTGTAACATGTATGTGTATTTGACTTTGTAGATTGACCCGTCAGGAGACTATAAATCCATTGTGACACTAAAAGGATTTGAACCAACATTTAAACTGGCTGGAGGGATCAATTTGCCCAAAATTCTTACCTGTTTGGGATCAGATGGAAGGAAGCGTAGGCAGCTGGTGAAGGTACTGTCACACAATATACATGTACACTAACAATGGCATATTGTATAGAACATGCAGTTAGTACCTGCACATGACAATTGAAATTCTTTTATGGATACAGAGTTTGATGAAATGATTATACCCCCGCAAACGAAGTTTAGGGGGGTATATTGGTTTCACCCTGTCCGTCTGTCCGTCTGTCTGTCTGTCCGTCTGTCCGTCTGTCTGTAGACGCAACTTTGTCCCCCCTATGGAATTTTTTATTACTGCATGGAACAGTTTGAAAATTTGTACATATGTTGAACACCATCTGAAGATGTGCACCTGCAATTTTTTTTGAGATCAGACAAGATTTAATGATTTTATGACAGTTTTCATTTTCCTTATTCTATATATTGTACACTAATGTTGAAAAGTAAGGGAGGTAATCCTTACAGATTTTATTAATTAATTAATAGAAAACACTCTAAAATATATTTATATAAATACATCCAGATGGAGATTTTTTGTCTTTATGTCTTAATTAATAAAAAAAAATATTCTTTTATAAGTATTCTATCAACTGACAATGCAAAGTTGTTGTTTGTCATTGATAAATTCTTAGGAGCTAATAAGAACATCAAAGACAAGTGTGGCTGAATTCATTTGTCCCAAGGGAGCCATTATCTGAGCCATGGTTCAGATAGAGCATGTGTTTAGGGGAAATTGATAATCTGTAAAATGGGTGATGGTTTTGGGGCTATTATAAAACTGTTTCATGTAAACAAAAAGTTCTATCATTATAAGGAAATAAATAATTATATCATTTTTAATAAAGAAGTTAAACTTTTTTTAGAGGTTGTTTAAATTTATTTGTCAAGTAAATTGATGAAGTGACCCTATTGGGCATTAATTTAAATGAAATTCAAAATTACTGATATGATTGTAGTGTTTTTGGTAATTTTAAAATTGTTTGTAATATTTAATTTTTTTTTTACATATTTTTACATAGTATGGTAATTATGGTAATGTTTTGGGAGTTTATTGTCCCCCGCCGCAACGCGGAGCGGGGACATAGAAATGCCGGGCGTCCGTCCGTGTGTCCGTGGGTCCGTGTGTCCGTGAGTCCGTGTGCCCGTGGGTCCGTGGGTCCGTGCGTCCGTCCGTCACACTTTTTTGTAAGCGCTCTCATGCCTACAAATTTTGACAGATTTTCATTAAATTTATACCAAATGTTTATACACCTATTACCTTGGTCAAGTTCGAAAATCAGCGTTGGTCGATACTTTTTGCTGGAGTTATGGGACTCTGACCACAATAATGACTCTGTTTTATCCAAAAATTGACCTTGTAAGCGCTCTCATGCCTACGAATTTTGACGGATTTTCATTAAATTTATACCAAATGTTTATACACCTATTACCTTGGTCAAGTTCGAAAATCAGCATTTGTCGATACTTTTTGCTGGAGTTATGGGACTTTGACCACAATAATGACTCCGTTTTATCCAAAAATTGACCTTGTAAGCGCTCTCATGCCTACAAATTTTGATGGATTTACATGAAATTTATACCAAATGTTTATACCACTAATACCTTGGTTAAGTTCTTAAATCAGCCTTGGTCGATACTTTTTGTTGGAGTTATGGGACTTAATAATTACAATAATTACTTCATTATATCAAAAATTGACCTTGAAAGTGCTTTCATGCCTACAAATTTTAAGATATTCATAAAATTTATACCAAATGTTTTATGCTCACACAAAGATGAGCTGAAGGGGGCATATTGTTTTACTCCTTTCCGTCTGTAATTCAGTACAAACGTTCGTCTGTTTGTCCATCTGTATACTGTTATATCGCGCTTCGCCCCATCATCGAATATATTGCTAGTTCATTAACATCTGAAGATATCAGAGATATATGTAAGTATAATAATTTATGTGCATTTTTTTCATACATGTTACAAGGTGCTCAGACCTAACCTCCAAGAACCATACCAAAATGTATTCTTAGTTAGTGTAGAACTTTCAATTAAATTTTCTCAGCCATTCCATTACATTGCATTTGATCTAAATAAAATATATTTATGGGGGTTAAACATGTATGCTTTTGGGACTTTATTCAAACACTCTAATTAAATTTTGGTATGTGGTGAGCGCCGGGCAACATGTATGAATACACATAATCATCAAATAATCACTTCATAAAAATATTTTTGTCCCCCGTCGCAACGCGGTGCGGGGACATAGAAATGCCAGGCGTCCGTCCGTGGGTCCGTGGGTCCGTGTGTCCGTGGGTCTGTGTGTCCGTGGGTCCGTGTGTCCGTGCGCCCGTCCGTCACACTTTTTTGTAAGCGCTCTCATGCCTACAAATTTTGACGGATTTTCATTAAATTTATACCAAATGTTTATATCACTATTATCTTGGTCAAGTTTGAAAATCAGCATTGGTCGATACTTTTTGTGGGAGTTATGGGACTTTGACCACAATCATGACTCCGTTTTATCCAAAAATTGACCTTGTAAGCGCTCTCATGCCTACAAATTTTGACGGATTTTCATTAAATTTATACCAAATGTTTATACCACTAATACCTTGGTCAAGTTTTAAAATCAGCATTGGTCGATACTTTTTGTTGGAGTTATGGGACTTTGACCACAATAATGACTCCGTTTTATCCAAAAATTGACCTTGTAAGCGCTCTCATGCCTACAAACTTTGACGGATTTTCATCAAATTTATACCAAATGTTTATACCACTAATACCTTGGTCAAGTTCGAAAATCAGCATTGGTCGATACTTTTTGTTGGAGTTATGGGACTTTGACCACAATGATGACTCCGTTTTATCCAAAAATTGACCTTGTAAGTGCTCTCATGCCTACAAATTTTGACGGATTTTCATTAAATTTATACCAAATGTTTATACCACTAATACCTTGGTCAAGTTCGAAAATCAGCATTGGTCGATACTTTTTGTTGGAGTTATGGGACTTTGACCACAATGATGACTCCGTTTAATCCAAAAATTGACCTTGTAAGTGCTCTCATGCCTACAAATTTTGACGGATTTTCATTAAATTTATACCAAATGTTTATACCACTAATACCTTGGTCAAGTTCGAAAATCAGCCTTGGTCGATAGACTCGATACTAGTATACTGCTTGCTGGCGGGGGACCCAGGAATTCTATTCTTGTTAAATTTAACAAGCTCATCAAAGAAAATCATAGTCCTATGGGATCAATTTTCTGATATGGAGTTCCATTGTGCCATAGGAGAAAGTGAGGAAATTTTGAAGCAACTAATTGCATGTGTCAAGACTCTTATTAGAAAGATATTGAAAGTTTTATCAACAGATGAGCATTGCTTGGCTTCCGGTATTTCCATTTACTGCAAAGGGAGGGGTTATTGTCATTTTGTTGGTTTTTCTTTAAATCAATTAAATTTTTAAAAAAAAATATATCATCAGATACATACATTTGTAAATGTATTACTGTTATAGATATGTATTTACCATGAGATTCTGACAATTTTGATTTTAATTTTTCTTTGTTAACTAATTTTTTTTTTTACAATTCTAGAATTTTTTTTGGGTATGTGTTCCAAAATCTTTATTTTTGTCCCATTTGAAATTAGCCTTGCGGGGGTATTAGTCCCATTAGGACAGTTCTAGTTTCATTTTAGTTTACACTATGGTAATTATTATTGTGATATTATAGGGAAAAGATGATTTACGACAAGATGCTATCATGCAACAGGTGTTTGAAATGTTGAATACCTTGCTTCACAAAAATCCAGGCACCAAGAAAAGAAATTTGTCAGTGAGACAGTACAAGGTATGATTATATGGGCCATTATGTATCTGACTTGTAATATAATGCAAGTCCAGCTGTCTTTTGATTTATAGAGGATAAAAATGATAACATGTTAAAGGGGCATGGTCACGATTTTGGTCAAATTTTATTTTCTGTATTTTATTATTTGCAATGCTTAAGGAATGCATTTCTAATGATAAGTTGAAATTTAAGAGTCAGTCGCAGAGTTATAAGCAAGAAACAGAGCTCACAATTCTTTGTCATGTAAACAAGGCTCGTGCCCTGTTTTTGTTTACATACGTTCAATATACCAGTAAAAATCGTTTTCAAGCTGATTTGTCTATCATCTTATTCATTTTAAGCATAAATAAACAGTCCCCAACGTTTAACACATTTATTTTAGGTCTAAAATGGAAATGTTCACTTCAACATTTAAAATGTAAACAAAAGCTTTGTTTACAAAGCAAAGAAATGGAACCTCTGTAACTGAACATTAAAATCGGAAAAATAATTTTTGACCAAAATTGTGACTATGCCCCATTAAATGCATTGTATGGTGCTTATTACAAGTAACATGAATCTGTCAAACTATTTATTTTAGGATTAATTATTTTAATAGTAAATTCTGGAATACATAAATATCTAATTACCTGCCAAATTCTGAGCATCTTTTCACTGGACACTTGTTCATATATGGCATGTATTTGCATCTTGTTGGTTATAAGAGACTGTAATGACTTACCCTATCCTCTATAAGTGATCCCATTGTCCCAGTGTGGTGGGTTATATAGAGCTACATGTGACAGACTGTGTATGACTTGTCCCTTTAGGTGATCCCACTGTCCAAGTGTATCTGGTTATATAGAGCTACATGTGACAGACTGTGTATGACTTGTCCCTTTAGGTGATCCCACTGTCCCAGTATATCTGGTTATATAGAGCTACATGTGACAGACTGTGTATGACTTGTCCCTTTAGGTGATCCCACTGTCCCAGTGTATCTGGTTATATAGAGCTACATGTGACAGACTGTGTATGACTTGTCCCTTTAGGTGATCCCACTGTCCCAGTGTATCTGGTTATATAGAGCTACATGTGACAGACTGTGTATGACTTGTCCCTTTAGGTGATCCCATTGTCCCAGTGTATCTGGTTATATAGAGCTACATGTGACAGACTGTGTATGACTTGTCCCTTTAGGTGATCCCATTGTCCCAGTGTATCTGGTTATATAGAGCTACATGTGACAGACTGTGTATGACTTGTCCCTTTAGGTGATCCCATTGTCCCAGTGTATCTGGTTATATAGAGCTACATGTGACAGACTGTGTATGACTTGTCCCTTTAGGTGATCCCATTGTCCCAGTGTATCTGGTTATATAGAGCTACATGTGACAGACTGTGTATGACTTGTCCCTTTAGGTGATCCCACTGTCCCAGTGTATCTGGTTATATAGAGCTACATGTGACAGACTGTGTATGACTTGTCCCTTTAGGTGATCCCATTGTCCCAGTGTATCTGGTTATATAGAGCTACATGTGACAGACTGTGTATGACTTGTCCCTTTAGGTGATCCCATTGTCCCAGTGTAGTGGGGTCCTGGAGTGGTGCGAGGGAACACTGCCTATTGGGATGTACCTCATTGGAGAAAAAGATGAAGCATCGGGAGCCCACAAAAGATTCAGACCGCAGGACATCACAGCCCGTGCCTGTCGGGACAAGATGGTTGTAAGTACCTCTCTACAGAGACTTCTATCCAAGTGGGAATTTACCATTACCACAGTACATTGTATAATCTTTGAACTGGTGTCAGAATGACAACTAGTTTTATTTTGCTGTATTTTGAACTTGCACTCATATGTACATTGTATTTACAGGAAACAGCACGAAAACCATTAAAAGACAAACTAAAGAACTTTCTGGAAGTTTGTTCCAAGTTTCAGCCAGTTATGAGATACTTCTTTATGGAGAATTTTTCACAGCCGTCGGTGTGGTTTGAACGTCGACTGGCTTACACCAAGAGTGTATCCACCACTTCTATTGGTACAGTAAATCATGTTAATGAGATACATTACTATACCAGTGATTACTGCTCCATACAGTACATACATGTACTAGTTGTCTGTTTTATTACAGTGGGATACATTCTGGGCCTGGGAGACCGACATATACAGAACATTTTGATTGACACAAATACGGCTGAACTAGTTCATATAGATTTGGGTATGTTAGATGCTTTTATTCAACTGATGCTTAAGTCCTGTAGATTGAATTATGTTGTTTAAAAAGTGTTACATTTTAAAAAATGAAATTGTCCTCAATATTTGTTCAATAGGAATTGCTTTTGAGCAAGGAAGAATCTTACCCACCCCTGAGACTGTTCCATTCCGGCTGACAAGGGATGTGATTGATGGAATGGGGGTCAGCGGAGTAGAAGGGACATTTAGAAGGTAAAGTTTCTGACATTTATACCACATTTACTGTAGTTTATAACACAGTTGGATGCTCTGCCATGAGAAATAGAAAAGATTCAGTCATTTGGTTATGCATGCGTAGTTTTCAAAACTTTTAAAACTTGGTAAGACCAAAAAAATAAATGATTTGTTTCTAAGGCACTGCTGGTTCAGTAAAATAGTCCCCGTTTTAAACTTTTTATTTGGTTGTTTAAAAGTAAACAAAAAGCAAAACAGTATCAAAGTTAAAGCTGCCGATGAACCAAATAGTCACACAAAGAGATATCTCACTTTCGTCAAATCTTTAAAGATTATTGTTTTTAAATAAATTTAGCAAGGAAATTGATTTGTTTTCTTGTTCAATACATATTTTAATGATAAGTTCTGCATTTTTGGAATATATGAGAGAGAGAGAGAGAGAGAGAGAGAGAGAGAGAGAGAGAGAGAGAGAGAGAGAGAGAGAGAGAGAGAGAGAGACACTGCCAGTCATAATCCTGCTTAGTATGCACATTGAAAAAAGCCTAACTTTCACTACATCAATACTTTGATTATATATAAAGAAATGTGTGATATGATGTCAATTTTTGTGTTTGGTCTTTAAATTCATATGAAAATTTGTATGCTTTAGGAGTAACATTTCTTTTTTTCTACATATTGTTTTTACCTTACCTTAGCTGAAAGCTGAAGTGATCTTTTGGATCACTTTTTGCTCAGGATCCATCTGTAAACTTTCCACATGTTTTACTTCAGGGCAAATTTTAATCCCCAATGGAGTTTTTTCATAGGAATAAAAAGAGAAAACTCTTTGAAAATCTTCCTCTCAAAAATATTAACAAAAAATTGGGAAAGATTTTTTAATACAAAAGATTTTTTTATACAAATTCTTCTCTAGAAATCTATACAAGATATTTTAAGATATTTTGTATTGGATGCCATAGAGCTAGTTTGAGTTATGGCAATTTTTGCTCAGGTAAGCCATGTGGCCCCTTAGTGTCTTGTTATCCAAATCTCATTAAAATATTACATATGACCTTGCTGCTTCACAGGTGCTGTGAAAAAACAATGGAAGTGATGCATAACCACCAGGAGGCGTTGCTGACCATTCTGGAGGTGCTACTGTACGACCCCCTCAACAACTGGACCATCTCCCCACAGAAAGCGGCAGCTCTCCAGGGCAGAAGGGACCGCATGGACACCGAGACATCCGAACTAAATGTCACCATGGACATTGATAATGCCAATACAAGTGCTCATGGTGGGTCAACTTTATCAGATATAATTGTTACTACCGAGTAGAGTGAATTATAATAAAGAAAATTGGGATGGAGGGATTCCTAGTAAATGTTGAAAATGCTTCCCATTAATTACACAAAACTGGATATCCTGCAATAAAACTTGAATGCATGGTCGATTTTACTTTATCAACAGATTCACAGGAGAGTGTAAACAAACTTGCAGAGCGAGTGCTTCTCCGACTCCAGCAGAAGTTGCAGGGATACGAGGAGGGGGTTCAACTCAGCGTGACTGGTCAAGTCAACAACCTAATACAGGAGGCTCGTGACCCCAAAAATCTCTGTAAACTGTTCCCTGGCTGGCAGCCCTATATCTAGACAGGCCACCCTCAAGGAAGCCTCTCTCAACAAGCTTGGACATTTAACTGTACAACCCCATCCCCCGAGTGCCAAAATAAGTGGATAGATCAAAGGACCTGACCTAGCCATTAACTCTTATGTTGTGAATGTTTTGTTGCTGTTTTTTTTTTTCTTAATTACTTGCTTTATTTGACATGAACATCCATTATATAATCAGGAAACATTTTGTGGATTAAAGCTGTAAAATGATGATTGCCATGATTTGTATCAACAAGAAAATAAAGGTACGGTAGATTTTCTAGCAAAGTTTAAGCTTTTAATTGCAACAGAGAGGGAATAAAAACAAAAATTGCTGCATTTCTTTACCACAGTATAATACAGACCTGATTTGAAGAAATTGTCAGACTTGTGAGATCATATTAGTATACATGAATTATTTCCTCTCATGAGTAGCATTTTATTCCAGCTACATGTACATGTTCTGTGTAGAACTTTGTTTACAAGGAAAAAAGTCATTTTCAATGATATTATTTTTTATTATTTCTTTCTTGGATTTTGATAAAACATCCACATACACAAGAAAAAAATTGTCTTGCACCTGATATACATTATGTAGTGAGCATTTACTCAAAATACACTGCTGAAAAGGTCTCCAGAGTACTGGGAGGGGATTCAAGCACTTCAGATTATCTCAACATATTTTCTCAAGTCCATATTGTTTTTCTTACAATGCCCTCTTTTTCTTGATGGACAAGTGCACAGTCTCAAATATGCTCAGAAGACACTGTACAAGATTTTTGAGATTGTTTTCCTCAACATTGATCACACTGGTATTCAATGTCACGTGTCATTGTTCAGTGGTTACACAAGTACACAATGTCACATGTCAATAACTACAATGGTAGTCAATGTCACGTGTCGTCGTACAAGGGTCCTTCTTCCTCCATAATGGCTTTTCTACTCGCTTTAATGATGGCGCGCACTCTTTCTCTCATGTACTGTAAATAAACAGAAGCCACTTTTCTCAGTCAAATGAACACAATTTTTAGTTAAATGTAAAATTATTAACTTGAAAATTTTTTGTCTCAATAAACTGAAATGATTTTGTGTTCTTTACATGACAGTCACAATTTGAGCTTAAAATTTTCAGGGTTTTTTCCAATTTTTAAATTTTGAATGTTTACAACACTGAACTTAGGTATTTTCCATACATAAATTATATTTAATTGTAAAGATTAAATTTAAAGCAGATTTTTTTTCTATTTGCAAGTTATTTCGGCTCAATTTGTGAATATGCCCTTTTTACAGAAAAGCGGATCTATATACATACACTTGACACTGATCTGGAGTCGCTGGCATTACTGTTGCTATCATCAGCATCCAGGCTTGGTGTCAGCCTGTCTGATGATGGCTCTCTCTGATCATACATCCTGTAATTGATCAATTTGAAAAGTACTGTACTATCAAAGAAAATTGGAATTTAATGGGATCTTAACAATTTTAAGTACAAGAAAATTCGAATGTTTAGCTTCAGAATTAATATTAAGTTTCTCAGGCACTGACATATCATGTTGAATTTTATATTGTAATTTTATTACCATGTTGAGAGGGGAATAACTTGTTATATCAATTATTTGTTCAGTTGAGTCATTCTCCTTTGCAGATATTGCTATTAAAATTATAAATCTGCCTGTTGCTCATATTTTGATATTTTGGCCTGAGAAACTAAAGATTAATTTGTTTTTCCTTTAGAGTAGTAACCTTTGATTCTGCTCTAAGTTATACTGTGATAAACTGTAAGATGACTCGTCTCCATTCATTACACTGGGCTGCTCAGGGCTATCATCCACTGTCAGGTCTATACTGACTGGCTGCTCGGGGTTTGACTTGGGCTTTGGAGATCTACATAGCAAAATTAAATTACATACATTTATATCATCTCACTTACTACTACTGACACACACTTGTAAGTTCATGTACTTTTATTTCATTCCATGGAATGTGTAACTTCATTTTTTTTTTGCTCGAGGGAGATCATCATATTCCTTCATGCATCGAGACAAACAAGAATATAGAAACCAAAATGAAATACAATGTTTGATATCTTTTAAAACGCTACCTACCTTGATGATGTCCTAGATCTTCTTCTTTTCTTGGACTTTTTGGAACTGGAATGTCTGTCTCGTCCACTTCCTCTGTGAGCTGGTGACCTTGACCGACGGCGAGCTGGTGACCTTGACCTTCGGCGAGATGGTGATAGAGATCGCTTCGGTGAATGAGATCTTTTCAATTCAATAAAAAAAAGAGTGTTCTTTAATGAAATAAAATGTTACAGTTCATCAAAATTTATTCAGGTATATGTACATTGTACCTTAACAATATTTGAGATTTGGGGAATGATTTTCCACAGGAAGGAATAAAGTTTTTTCAAACTATCCGTTGGTTTCTTGCTTGACTCATCAAGGTAACAGTAAAACAATCAGCTGGCTCTGATGAAATGGTTAAAAGTTTAGATAACCTGCAGAGATTATACCTGTTTAATTTTCGGACTGGACTGGGAGATCTACTCTGCCTCCTCCTTCTCCGTGGTGACCTTGACCTTGATCTCTTTGACCTGTCCTTGTGCTTTGATTTCTTTGGCTTTTTGGCAATGACCTCTTCACATTTATCCTTTTCTAGTGGACCATAATATGGGCTACAACCAGGGGTAGGGACAGGAGTGGACTTCTCTGAATCTTTAGCATCTGTCAAGTACAATTTAAATAAATTGTACAAATAGAAATTTAAAAAATTCACAAACATAAACAGCATAAATCTTTAAAGATCTATGAAATGATTTCTTTTTCTATTAATCTCGGTGTTTCTAAGAATATTCAGAGACTGCTCTTACTGAGGAATTCTTCTTCCAGTTTTTCTTCGTCCCCAGCAGCTCCTGGGTTACACGATCTCAACATGTTGATGAACATGGCTGCCTTCCTCTTCCTCTCGGCCTGCATTTGTTTCTCACGAGAGGTCTGCGCCAGCTTCTCCCTGGCAGCATGAGCCATCTTGTCTCGGAGCCTGTCCTCCGCTGTAAAACAATGATTCTCATCTCTACATTTAATTGTCAACAACAACAATAAAGTAAAGTGTAACATACTTAGTGTAGCAGTTCTTGTTCATACATGTATATTAACTAATGTAATACATGCTTACCAATCTTCCTGTCTCTCTCTTCTTGAGGGACCTGCGGTTTCTCTGGTTTTTCTTCAGTGTAGTCACTCCCTACTGGAGTTGATGTCCCCGAAGCACTGGACTTTTCTCTGTCAGAGTCAGCTGAGTCCAATAAAAAGCACACTAAATAAACATGGATGTGTATGTATAATCATATCCTATGCAGTATTTCACATATGTATGCTGATGAGTAAGGTTCTACTAAAACATCACAGGATAATCTATCTGACTTAATATACACTTGCCATCATTTTCACTGCTTTCGTTATCAAACACTTTCTTTTTCTTTTTCTCTTTACGTTTGTTCTCCTCTTTAGCTTTAGGTTTGATGGAGAAGCTCAGTTTTGCTGTTGGCTTTTCGACATCCCTCATCTCTCTTCCTCTATCTTTTGCTGCCTCCTACAAAGAGGTGACAAATACCAGGTCAAAAGAAAACTCATTCTAAAAATTGATGCATTGTAAAATTTTCATAAAAATTTTGTGCATTTTAAAGATCATGTAAATACAAAAAAAACATCTTACCCTCATATGAATCTGCTTCTTGAAGTCATAGTAAGGAAAATGGACATGATGTGGCAAGAGAAACTGGAACCTTGGATCGTTCTTACTCTTGACCACAATCTCAAACTCGATGCCGTTTTTGGCAACATACATTGCCATTCTGTCGATGACTGGCTGTATGTCTGGTGGAGGAGGAACGATGTGATCAAATGGGCCCGGAGAAGCTCTGTAAATACATTACAACAAAGGTCAAACTGAGCTGCTTATGAACGTACTCTTGATCAGATGACTTACATCACGTTAATTTACATGTATATCATAGTTGTATGGTACCAGTAGACTATAAGACCAATCGCAACTTCTCGGGCCTTTCCGGCAGGCTCAGAAAAACACCTCGAATGTATTACCTGGGCGTCCATGACAACCCCCCCTTTTTATAAAAATTGATATAAATACAACACATTTAACGATCTGTTGAGATGTAAGCTAGACTTCATTAAAGTAAATGATATACCCGAAAATATAACATCAAGGCGACTTGTAAGGCTGTCTAGCCGATACCTATTTTAATGGGAGGCGACTCCATTTTGTATAAAATTTTAACATCCAGTAATGTTAATACATTCGAGGTGTTTTTCCGAGCCTGTCGGAAAGGCCCGAGAAGTTGCGATTGCTGTAAGACTAAACTCGGTATCTAATCATCAAGTATAAATAAAATGAATCTTCATATATTAATACATGTAATAATGAAGCAATTATTTTTTTTTAAAGTTTTACCACAAAAAGTATCAAAATATACAATACACACAAGCAAATTTCCTTTTACATGTATAATATTACAGCTAAGAAATATACCTGGACTGTGCCTGAGTTTGGTAATCATCCATAACATGCTGTGTTTGTCTGTGGGTCAGCATCTGTCCTTCCACATCAGTTCCAGGGGGCGGGGGCTCAGTTTGAAGCCGTGAAGGGAGGGTGACTGGTTCTATTCCTGGGGGTGGCGGATGGGCGTGGTGGTTACCACTGTAGCCTGCATCCTGATAGAAAGGGGGCAGTGGAGGGGGCTTCAATGGTTTTATCTCATCCTGATAATCAGAGACCTGGTTTACACTGAAATTAAAGAAGAAATCACATGATCAAAACATATTCTGACCTTATGTAGAACTATACCTTTATTATGGGATTTTAAAGAAAGAAATTAAGAAATGTATCTTGTAAGATAAATATTTCATATACAAACACATTTTCAGGGAAGTTTTATTATAATACAATGTAATTTAGTAACTCCCATCATTTATATTTTAAAAAGAAGACTTGACTCACTCTTCAGTTGCATCTGGCTGCTGCTTTTTGGCCAATGATTTGATGAGCTGACCATAAGGTGTGTCATGGACAGAGACTTTGGGCATCTCTAAGGGTTTGTAGGCAGGGACCTCGGGGGCCGGGGAGGCTTTCCTGGTGACCATCAGACTCGGGTGGAGGTATCCATGACCCTCATCTTCATCCTCATTGTCTAAAATAAAATATCCATTCAAAATTTCAGCATATAAAATTTGCATGCAAAATATATAAACTTAAATTCTGCTTTAGGACGGAAAATCTATAACCAGTAAAAAAAAATTAAATTATCTATCTCAAATTTCAAGTGAAAGTTTGATTTTCAATGTTTTTTAAATTCAAAATCGATTCTTAATCCCTCCTCCTGCCAAAGCTGTTTGTATTCAGCAATTTTTAAAAGATTGTACAGTAAACAATGAAGCGGTAGGGTGAGACTGCTGCGTACCTGGATCTTCCTCTTCCACTGCTTCCTCCTTGGGTTTGTACTTCCCAGACTTGATCATCTTCACCATGTGTTTATAGTACAGATTCAATGGATTTTCAAAGTGGAGAAATTCAAACTGTGGATTGTTCGCTTGCTTTGTTTTGATAAGGATTTCCATCTGTGCCCCCTGTTTCGCCACAAATTTTGCTGTCTTCTCTATGATGGCATTGCTTTTTTCTGTATCGGGCTGTGAACAAAAGTGCCATTTATTACTAGCTCAAAATGTTTGAGTGGTCAAATTAAGTCATACAAGCATTGATGATGTTTTGATGGTGATGTAACAGTAGAAATCATGTATATTTTAGAATTTAACTGCATTGTAAATGAACTAAGATATTTCAATTTACCGGTGTGATGTCATCTGGGAGGTTCAACTCTGGTGGTACCTCAAATGGTTTTTCTTCTTCTGCATTAGCTGTAGCATAAAAGTAACATAGCTGTAGCATAAAAGTAACATATTGTTAAAACTTCTGTTTTCTTTGTAACAATACTCCAGGAATACACATACAACAATTTGAAACCTGATAAGTGATAAGTTTACATGACCTCAATAAAGATGCTGTTTGACACAACTACCCAAAGTCCAAGCTCCTGTTAAAATGGTTCTAAGTTTACATGACCTCAATGAAGATTTACATATCTAACTAGTTTCTCATCAAACGGTTTTCATTTAAGCAATGATCATTTGAAACTACATGTAGTGACAAAATATGCTTCATACTGAGAAAATCACCAACTAGAAAAATTCATTGAATGCAATTTTTTTTTGTAGATTGATAATGAAAGTATATTTGTAATAATATCCACCTTGGTAGTATTCACTGTTATGTTGATGATTGTGATAGTCGTAGCTGAATCCTACGGCTCCATAGCCCTCTGAGAGAGACTGGTAATATCGCTTCCATTCTTCCTCTGAAAAAACACAAAAATAATACATTCTTTAAATTTTTTCCCTGCGTTTTTATGCAAAACCAGCTTGTCTGACCACACTGTTTATCTTGCATGCGTTATTTTAAACATCTGTAATACTAACCTTCGTACAACTTCTTTTCTGCCACATCTGTATGCAGCTCTAGATACCTCTCTTCATTGCACAGCTCTTCCAGTTTCTCCTCCTCTGCTGTTAGTTCACATGGCTGAGCATGACTCGAGTCATATGGCTTAAGGTCATACAAGTGACCTCGCCCATCGTACCTGCAGGAAAGGTTGTAGTATTAAAATCTGTTTCTTTAGTATACACATATCTATACCAAATCTCTGGTACACTACTGCATACTACTCTATCCTCGTTTCAGTTTTCACATAATACAAAATTGAAGGTAATTAAAACTAACTATATCCCCAGCGTATTTTGTGAATGTGCTTTTGCCTGATGCAAAGAATTTGGTTTTTGGCATTTTTTTTTTATTTTTTAGAATATTCTTATTAATAAGTATAATTTAGAATTTTTAAAAATTTCAATGGAATGAATTCTACCAATAATTAAAAACACTGGTGTTCATTTCAATATATACAATAGAATCAAAACATACATGTATATTAAATATTATGGATGAAAATCAATTGGCTTTTCTCCAATTCCATATTGCATCAGAGTCAATGAATTTTACTTTAATTTTAAAATGGAAAGCAGCCAAGGATTTTTATCAAAATGAAACCAAAAAGTTCTTTTTTGTGTTCCAATTTCATGAAAATATTTTTTTTTCAAATGGACTATTGTACACAACTAAATCTGCTAGAGAAATACAAAATTTGAACACAAAAATGAACATAATGATTTAAACTAGATTTGATACTTATACCTGATCACCAAAACATAAATTACTACAGCATAGAGCAACTGCCAAATCTGCGACTGAAACAACTCACATATACACAAATAACAATTTTCAAGATGGAAACTCAGAAAACAATTGACAAGTAGTAAAACGTCAACAGTAGTAAGACAGTCTTCTCCCCATCAGTTCGAGTGTAATCCCCTCTTGTAGCCTTTGTCCAATGAATGACCTTCTGCTCCCTTTCTAAGATATTTTGCTTTTCTATGTACCATCTCACTACAGTACATTTGATAGGTGATAGGGTATACATACATGACACCCTGTTCAAACACTTTTTATCATCTGAAAGGCAACTTTTCGATTACGTTATGTACGCGAAAATTCGATTGAAATCGAAACCTTGAAAATTTCCCCAGGTTTGAAGACAGACCTGTCTATCAGCAGTTTATCGTCGCCCATCCATGGTATCAGGTGGGATCCCTTGTCGATAGATAATGCCCGTTCATCGTCTCTGAAAAGTTTACATGCATATCCAAACACAAATAGCTCTTCTTTTTCGTCTGTTGCCTTCTCTTTTCCCTTTACTCTGGGATTCAACCAGTCAGCAGCCATTTTTCTTCAATTGAAATAGTCTCTTTTTACCAGACGCTTTGATGCCATTCGACAAACCTCGGCTAATTCCTTGCGTTATTTCAGGAACTGATCGAGGTGTGCCGAGTGTTGAGTAGAGCGTTTGGTTGAATGAGACTGGATTAAACAAATTCGGGAGAAAGGACTGCCAACATGGAACCTGATGTAATTTTGACACAAACTATTAAAGGCAAACTGACAAATTTTTTAGAGCACACAGATTCATCGAAACAATCCAAGGAAATTCGTGATTTAATAGAAAAAGATGCTGGAATCATTCCATTCAGATTGATCAAATATGTATTTGACAGGCATCAGAGTAAAGGTACTTTATACATACTCATTTCTCAAAGATATGTTTTGCTTAAAGTAGATGAACAAACTATAGAATGGAATGTAAATGATCTCATGGATCTCTATGAGGTGTCTAGCAGATACTGACAATAATTTTAAGAACTGAATTTCAAACGTATTTGAGTTTGTTGTACAGCTGTTGTATGCATTGCTATTGTATTATATCGTATACTTATAGAAAATATACCCTTTTCCGCCCTGTGCGATATAAACAGAAAATTCCCCTAGGGGTGTGATATAAACCCTAGGGGTGTGATATAAGATTTATATCACACCCCTCTCCGGCAATCTTCGGATGTTATATCACACCCCTTTCCGTTAATCATCGGCTATTATGACGTAGGGTTCGGTATGCGACGTTCAACTCCGATCTCCAAGTATGACGTCAAAAAGTTACGTTGACGTCAACCTAGTATACAAACAGCTGGCGCAAAAATTTCATGGAGTTTATCAGAGATGGAATATATAGACACGGAGCAATTTGTAAACAATAATCATTCATCACATGATGTTTTTTATTGTTTCTTTAATATATTCTATAAGTATACGATATAAAAATCATAACATGACAATTTTAATATCGCATCCTATATTAGCCCTCGGGCTAATATAGGATGCGATATAAAAATTGCCATGTAATAATCTATATATATTGACAATATTTTGCTAAGAAGTATTTACTGAACCTGTATTATATTGTTTTTCTATAATTGAGATGCAGGAAAGAAAAAAGAATACCTAAATGAATGGTTGGAAGGAAGCACACTGCATTTACCAGCTTATGAACCACCACCAAGGGTTTGCATTTTTATTGTATAACAACTGTTTAATTTTCATTTATAATCTGTCCCAAATTATTTCTTCCATCAAATTTTGATGATTTTTAATAGTAATACACATACCTGTGGAAAAAAAAATACAGTTGAAATTGATAAAAGCGTATATTGGAATTCTTGGAAGAATTCAAACAATTCATTTAAAGAACCTCAAACAAATTATAGGGCATAGTCAGTCTTTCAGACCATGGTCTTTGTCCTCAGCCATGGTTTATCTCTCCGCTAGAACAGATGAAAGAGGAGGATCATACATAAAACTAGGTCAAGGATTATGACAAAGGACCAAAGGGTCTATGTCTGGTTACACAAAAACAAACATTTCTGTAGATTATTTAATGGTGTTGTGTCAGTGTTTAATCATACAGCCTAATCCGGATATATTGAAATTCAAGGGACCATTCAAATTATTTTAATATATCCGTAATTCAATATAAGCGAAATCGACTGACATGTAGCCGCCATTTTATAAAAGTTCAATCCCGATCTTAAATAAAGAAGAACAAACCAAACAAATTATTTTGATCATTGGTCAGTCAGGCATAGTTACTGTCACAAATCGCCAGGGAGCACTTCAATATAACCGTTATAAAAACAACTCATCATCACCTCATGAGACCGATCAGTGGCTTCAATATAAGCGATATTTCAAAATATCTGATTTCATTATAACCATTATTTTAATGCAAAGAAAATAAGAAGCTACAACTGGGGATTTATATTTATTTCCAAATACCTGTAATTTCAAAATAAGCAACTTCAATATAAGTGGAGTAAGCTGTATGTACACAATTGTCTCTTGACCAACTGAGAATACAATCTTTATTACATGTTTCTATAAGTTCTTATTGTTCTTGGGACCTTATATTGTTGATACCTTAATGGTTCAGTTTTTACTCCACTGTCTATAATTTGCTAAGTTAAAAAAAAAGCTAACATTGACTTCTACTTTATTTATTTCTAGTAATACTTTTAAATCAGATAACTAACTCATAAATTATGGTACATCTCCAATAATATAGATACTCTTGTCTTTCTGATTTTTTACTTTAAAGTTCATGATGTAACAAAAAAAGGTCACTTTGTGAAGACCTTGCATAGAATATTGTTAGATCTTGTATAGCATATCATAGAAAAGCAATATTATATGTCTAATTTTAATTAGATTGGTGATAAAGGAACCAGTTTTGTCATAATTTGTATCATATAACTACAGTACCTTAATAAAGGATCAATTGAACTCCTCTAATAACATTTTTTTCTGGTTTTGTACAATTAGATATTTATGTAGTTATTGACTTTTTGTTTCAGAACCCAGAGCTGGAAGCTCGAATACAACGCTTAAAAGCTGAACAAGCAAACCGAGAGTACAAAGAGATGGTCAGGAGTGTAGATAAAGAACAGGTACATTCTGGTTTAAGTTTGGTTGGTTTTACTTTTTTCTGTGATAAGTATGCAAGATTTGACCAATATGATTAGAATTATCTATTTTTTTCTCAGTTTTGCTCAATTTACAGTTGTGCTTATAATATGATGAAGTTTAAAAGATATGAATGTCTTTATAGCTCTGTTCAATGTTTTTAACGTGTTGTTTTTAATAAAACAGTTCTGTCAGTTATAGAAATAAAAATATATTTCATGTAGAGCATTATTTCTTACAGAAATTAGATACAGACTCATTTGGAAAAGAAGGTATGGAATCAACATTTTTTTAAGCAATTACCTATACTCGTGCATGACAAAAGACTTGTTAAACATTTTCAGTGCATGATCTGTACACCGGGATCTGGGAGTCCTTTTACATAGAAATTATACAAAGGCATGCATCATATGCCAACATATCTCCCCCCTTCCCCCTTTCAAGCTCTAGATCTTCTGTACAGTGTATTGTGTAGCTGTTATCATAGTGTTATGACAACCATTTCATCAGCAACTGCCACAAGTTATCTCTCATAGATTATATAAATCATAGTATTAACACAAGTCAATTTACAGAAAGGGTGAATTTTTTAAGAGATACCTGGTAATTTTTTTTCCAAACAGGAAAGACCATCTCATGTATAAAAACATTGGACTGTATGTGGTATTAGCAGGAGATACGTGATGCATTCATTTTTTTTTTCAAACAGAAAAGACTCTCAATTATAAAACCATGCGACATTGTTTGAACTCAATGTCTTCCCAAGTTATACGAGTATAATCTGGGTTGGGGCAATTTACGATTTATAATTCGCAAAGTGGATTTTAAAAAAGCATAAATAGCTCCAATCCAGGTTATACGAGTATAACTTATGTAGATATTGAGTTTATTCCTTAATAATTTAATTCTGGTTGTTACGCAGCATTTGAATGGATAAAAAAATTAAGTTAAATTTGTATAACTGGTTTGCACGTCACAATGCACAAACGTCGAAAACGTACTAATCAGAACAGATTAATATCATTTTTAAAAGTAAAACTTACTCAATTCATACAGTAAACTACAGAAAATTAAATTATAAGGAATGAACTCAATGTCTACCCAAGTTATACTCGTATAACCTGGGTTGGAGCAATTTACGCTTTTTTATAATACGCTTCGAGGATTATAAAGCGTATACTGCCCCAACCCAGATTATACTCATATAACTTGGGTAGACATTGAGTTCATTTCTTAATTATTTAGTTTTCTTAATTTTACTGTAAAAATTGATTGCATTTTACAATTCAAGCTGATTAGCACATTTGTATGTTTTTGATGTTAGTGCATTGTGATGTTTCTTGTGATGTGCAAACCAGGTTATACAAATTTCACTAAATTTTTCTATCCATTCAAATGCTGTGTTACTACCAGAATTAAATTGTTAGCATATATTACTAAAATTTTTTGGATTTTTTTTTTTCAGTAAAAGCCATGAACTCTCACATTTTATCGTTCATCAACTTTGTGGTGACTGTGGGGGGAGCTTTTGCCTTTGGATACAAGGCGACAGAATACACATTCAGTGGAAACAATGCATTTTTGGCAGTAAGAGCATGCATTGATTTAAAATCTCTCAAAATCTATTTCAGTCATATTTTTGTACTTTATATCTACATAATTGTATGATCTTGATCTTTTTATGGACACTTTAGAAGAGGTTTTCTTTCATTGCAGCAAATGATGACAGGGCTACTATTTGCTTCAGTGGTGTTCTGTGCCGACCTTTACTTTCTGATCAGAGAAGCTTCTTGACAAATCGAAAATTTTGTGTTTATGTAACATTTGTATCTCATTTAATATATGTAAATAATATAAAATATGTACTGTAATCAATGTGGTATTATATAGTGGTAGTTAGTGATAGAATGACTGGTCATTGTGTTGAGAGAGAGAGAGAGAGAGAGAGAGAGAGAGAGCACAATTTTGTAACCTTTTATTAAAAATGCACAGTAAAATCTATTTCCAAAAAAAAATGAAATAGTGACTGTAGTGTATAGTAATTCATCTGTTGGGATTGTATCCTTCATGCATCTTGTTTTGCAACAAAATTAGCTTGCCATTAAATGTTGATCACAGTATCAATGGAAGTTTGAATCCCTTATTTTGAAGTTAACCATGATGAATTGAATATACACTGTCAAACCATACATTTCCACTCAAGAAAGGACCGCTAAATAATGTTGCCATTTACAGGCAAGTCATGAACACAATTTTAAGAGAATGATTTTTGAAGTGAACAAAAAAAAATAGAATTTTATCTAGTCAGGGGTTTAATTTCCAAACAGTTATTTTCAACCCTTAATGTACTTCATGATTGTGATATAATTATGGTATTTATGCAGACTTACATGTGTGTATCTTAAATAATACATATTAGAAAAATAAAAACATTAAATTTTTTTTTAAAATTTCTCTTCCTGTATTTTTGATTGTCACTTGTAGTTAAACCGCTGGTGAAGTGTGGTTATGATTGGATGAATTCCCAGCGCCCCCCGCGTGGCCGACGTCGAGCAGACGATCCTTACGTCTGCTAACCGCCTGAATTAATTCCCCGCGAATCCTCGTCAGCGTCGACCATTCGCTCTCAGTCAAACCGTGAATGGCTAGGGTTATTGCACGAAGATCTAAGAAAACAAACATTATTCAAATTATACGAAAAGTTAAGACAAGAGTTCGTAAAATTAGAAACGACAGGACCCCCCCCCCCCTTTTTTGGGGGGGGGGGTGTCAATTATCAATCCACATAAAACTGAATGCTTTAACGTTATAATAAAAAATATTAACATTTACCACAGCGTTGTAAGCGTTCGATTTGAATTGAGACTGAGTATATTACCTATCGCGCGCTGTTGCTGCATCTGACACATTATTTGGACGGTCTCCACCTGCAGCTTGCAGTACAGATTTAGTTCCTGTAGGCGTCTACAGCTTCTTAGCAAGAGCAGGAGGTCCGAGTCAATGGGCGGGTTACGATCCAAGTGCAACGTCAAACACTCTGGAATAAATGAATTCGGATGGAGTCGAAAGTCAAACTTTTCTGTTTATGATATTGTAAAAGTATCTCCGCCATACCTTACGTGACGTCTAAATTTCTTGTATTTAATTTACAAGTGATTAAAATCCGGTCTAGCCTGTGGAAAAAGACTTTGAGAAAAAAGTCATTTATCTTTTTATTAACTTTCACTATCTTACGCTTTCGTTGTCTAACATTAATTTTACAATGTCGCTCAGACCGTTTAAGAGACTGTAAGTCTGACTGATTTTATGGCGAAAATTTGAAAACTTTCTTAAATATGGTTACATTTATATTCACAATTAAACATTATAAGTTGAGATGGTAAAAGCGTTCTTGTAGAAAAAAATTGTTTTCCAAAATTAGTGGGGTGCCGGTACTCCTCCTCATTAAATCAGAGAAGGTATGACACCCCCCCCCCCCCCCCCGGGTCAAAAAGATAATTTACCCTTTTTCTTAATGGACACATAAAATATAAGATCGACCGTGTTAGGGGAAATAGACATTGATGGTATTTTTAACCAAACAAATACCTATACGATTGCTATACGTCAGCGCAACGTGACATAGAGTGGATGAAATGTTGGATTCTAACGCTCTCCGCGCGCTGTCAACGGACGGCCAGGAGACTATGTCAATTTCCTTCAGTGGAATACCAGGCACAAGAATGGACGGAACGTCTTGTTTAAATGCCGATGCATAAATGTACACTACAACCTCGGCGTTCGGACAATGTTCGGCGAAATTGCTCCAGTCCTCACTTCTTATGATATTGGAACTAACATCACAATCAATGGTCAAAGTTAATTTCTGAAATTGCTCCCCCATGCAGTTCGCTATGTTTTTCATAATTTGAGCATTAATTGTATCGTAATTGGTATAGATCCACGAAATACTCTTGAATTTGGACATAGCCTGAGTATACCGCTTGTGTTTGTTGGGGGAGATGTAAGCTTGGAACATGTCCTCAATGAACACTGTTTGAAGGGTCTTGGAGGCTTGGCCCCGCCCCAGCGATTCCAAAACCCGACACCCATCAGTGAGCGACATTTTGGCGGCAATCAAGTTTATCAACGTCAATTCATGAAGCCTTCTCAAAAACCTGCACAGTGACGATATTATCCGTTTCCTCGACAGAATGAAATGCCAGTACAACTCCATGTTCGCGTTCTGTAACGTAAATTCCTTGAGTCGTAGGTCGGGTATATTGGTAGCTTTGTTGAAATAAAATTCTACAGCCTTTGAAATTTGTTTGGCATTCCGAAAGTTTGGCATTGCAAAGCCAACTGTGAGGACCCTAATGTTTTTACCAAATGTTTTCAAAAACCCCAAGGAGTTTGTCGCTGTTGTATAAGGTTTTTCGGTGCTGAAAATCACTCGTCTGTTCCGCCAGAGCTGCGGACTTTGAAAGAGTCGGTACCAGTTCTTACAAACCAATGCCATGGACAGACGATCTTCATCTTCAAGTTGAAAAAATACGTTCAAAAGAACCAAGTCCGGTACAACGTTCCAATCCGAGGAGTTCACGGTGGCCATGTTGTAATTCTGCGACGTTACTATGGGATTACGTGTCTACGTAACGACGTACACGTTTTTTTTTTTGCATACTCAAAAAACTCGCGAGTTTCAAACATGCTAACCTTAACATTGTCAAATAAAAATGTGAATGAATTTTAGATCATGGGTTAATAACTGTAATATTTTCAGGATGTCCATTTACTGACGGAAACAGCGTCATCAAACCCACAAGTTACGTAAACCAGTTGACTTCCGTGTTGCTTTCTCAGTTTATACCATAGGTCAATGTCATTTTTTCTTGAATGTAAAATACAACCGCATATTATATTATTAAATAAACTAATGAAATAATATTTTATTTGTTTTGTTGTTTAAAAACATTAGTATTTCAAGAATAAAGGGGTGATGCAACTAAATAAGATGCAAGATTTCTAGCATTGATATGATATTTAATTAAACATAAAAAGGGATAAATTAATCTTTGTTCTCTATATAGTGAAATAAACTAAATTTTAATTGATTACAAAAATGCTAGACGCATATGAAAAGCTCTGGATACATTTTTTTCAATACAAATTTCATCAGGAAAAATCGTTATTGAAGTTTTTGTTTCGGTAATTATCATCATTATATTTAAAAGCAAAATAGAAGACTCATTTATTTTCATAACAATTTTTTTTTATGCAAGTTACATCATATTGTTAAAAAATACACGTCTTTTTCCATTTGTTCATTAAAAGAACAAAAAAGAGCCCACATCTACAACGTCACAACGGTTTGCAACGTCACTACCAAATAATGAAAGAACGTCACAGTTCGCCAAAATTCCACATGGAAACGGATGGAAATTGGTTGGTGGCTGCAACAAGCAAGTAAAATCTGGAAAGTCTTAATTGGTCTTAGAATGGAACAATATAAATGGGAACATCTTCCAGATGTCGTAATAATCGAGATATTGAAATATCTATCGGACGAAGAAAAGGTAAAAGCTGCACTAACATGCAAAAACTGGGGACGGCTTTACTATACCCCTTGCTTGTGGCGGAAAAGACATTTTGATGTTGGTGGTTACCGAGTGCATGCCAATGGACTGAGGGCTTGTCAATTTGCCAGTTTACACGGGAGGCACGTGCAAAACTTGTCCCTCACGTGCACCCATCCATCTTATCACACAGCCAAAATGTTTCAGAAAACAATGGAAGAATTACTGTTCAAAATGCGACACGCCAAACTGGTCGAGTTTGAGCTAGAGAGACTGGAGTTGGAACGATTTTGGAGATTCGAGGCATCAAGGGATCGTCTGATATCCAATTTTGTGCGGTTTTTTCGATATCAATATCGTCTGGAAACGTTTGATATGACATCAGCCCAACTTCCGTCAAACAGTGGAATTCGCATCTTGGAGACACTTGGTAGCAACTCAGGAGAAACCATAAAAGAATTATTCTTGGAAGACTTTTTCCACTCTCGATTAGCAATCATTCAAGTACCTCGATACCTTAACTGTTTAACATTGTTCAAAAATGTAGAATTCTTGGCGTTGAATTATAATTGCATTTCTGAAGATGTCATTGTCCTGTTTGCCAAAACTTTGCGCGGTAAACTGGACATGATCAATATAAAGGTATGCAAGCTCGACCCCAGACATCACAGAATAAGTGGGGGAGCCTGGGGTATGCTAAAACGAGCGTGTCCTAAGCTGGTAGTCTCATTCTGGTTCGAAAACATCGGACAAATGCATGAAATCGTACCGATCCTCTCCAAAGAAATCCCCGTGCGTGATTTCCATATTTGGACAGGGTACGACGATGAAGCGGACTGGGTGCTGAATGACACAATACGTCATCTACACGTGAACTATAAACATATCATAGGTATGTCATCAGCAAAATTAAATGAAGAATGATTAAAAAAGTACTTAACGTTAAAATTGAATTATATAAACACGAAGTAGTCAGTTGGAAGTTGAATACAGTAACCCCCAAAAATCTAGAAAGACCCCCCCCCCCTCCCCCCCACACACACACTTAAGAATCACATTCCATTCTTACTCATTTTATATAGTAGTAATATCATTTAGAACCGTTTTAACATGAGCTTGGACTTTATGTGGGATGTTACTATCTAGTTTGCTCATCAAAACAAGCTGTCAAATTTTTGACCTGTTTTCTTTTAATTCGAGATCTGCCCTGCTGTGTGAAATTGATGCTGTTTCAGCGAAATATACATCTCTGGGTGAAGTCGGGCGTGTGGTCATTGCGTTCAATATATTCATATCTATTAGCCAATAACTGGACAGTTAACCATGAGTAGACCCCCCCCCCTTTGTTAAATCGGAGTTTGTCACGTACTGCTCAAAGTCCAAGCTCTTGTTAAAACGGTTCTATATATGGTAAAGGTTACGGTTACACACCGAGTTTTGTCTTAATACATGTATAAAATTTTAACTAAGCGGTTTTAAAGTTGATCAACCAATATATATATGACTTTAATAGAATATTAGGATTTGCAGCAACTTCGCGAGTAATAAGTATAAATAAACGGAAAATATAAAACACTCCTTATTAAAAAAAAAATTCTAAGAAAATCTCTGCAATTATTAGTCTATTTCCCTCCTCTTTCTGTGTAACTCTATATCATCGAATCATTAACAACATAGGTTTACACGTATGTCTTTTTTTTTTCAAAAATCAAAGAATCTGTGTCTTTGGAGCTGGATAATAACCACGAAACCGTGGACGAGGAAATCCTCGCTCTGGTGACGTCATGTAAGCATCTGAAGGACTTCACCCTGAATGCCGTGATCCTCATCCCCACCATTCAACAGATCATGGAGTTACAAAGAGAACGCAAAATTGGTACAATGTTCATGATATCATCATTAACTTCATATTTTGTATCAACTTAAAATTTCTGTGTATTTATAAATAAGGTACATTAGTATGTTAGCTAAAAGACAAAACAGTCAAATCGTCTCCTGTGAGACTTTGATTCTGATATCATGATTATTTCGTGCAGTCTGTGATAATTCTTAGGTCGCTACAAGTCTGTACCAATCGATAAACAGGGCGTGTCAATTTCAGTCCTGTCAGTTTCTCGTTAGTTTCAGCCGCTGCAGATTTCTGTGTCTATAGAGCTATGGATTAACAATAAGTTTCCGTAAGAAATAGAGGGAATAGTACTTGGTAGATGTAAATATTTAACAGTGATATCGCATATATCTTTAAAAGAAGAATGTTAGTGTTTGTTTATTAAGGAAGCGTATTAGTGCCACTTTGTAATTTTTTTCTTCCAACTTTAATCTTGGAATTTCCAACTTTAATCTTGGAATTTCCAACTTAAATCTTGGAATTTCCAACTTAAAAGTAGGAGATTCCAACTTTAAAGTAGATTTTTCCAACTTTATTGTTGGAATTTCCAACTTCAATAATCTTGGAATTTCCAACAATAAAGTTGGAAAAATCAACTTTAAAGTTGGAAAGGACTGCGAACGTCTAGCCGCCTAACTAAAAGTCATTTTTTGAAATTTGTCGAATTAAAGTTAATTTTTTACAATAATGTAAACATTTATGTACATTTTCATTAAATATAAATGATTTGGTCAAACAAAGAGAGATAACTTTGTATTTTGGGTTAAAATAGCTCATTTCATAATAGAAAAGAAAGGAAAACGGAAATGTTTTTTAAAACATCTTTCCCCCCAGTGAAACAAATATGCTATTGTTAAGTTTTTATGCACATATTGGCCGCTAAATAAAATTTTCCTCACTCATATGGAAGGGAATTACCGCCAAAATTCTATGTATCTTGCTTTTATTCTTATTATTCTTACTTCTTTATTCTTCTTTACATTTACACTTGCATGTCACTTTATTGTTTTCATATTCATGCTTATCTAATTTCACTTTGATTCTCTTTGATCCTTCATTGTTTGCTTAATTCTATGTTTCAACATTCTCTTCTTATTCGTGTAAATTCTTTCTTCTATCTCTGTTACAAACGTGAATTCAAACACGCAAACCATAAAGCACTTTCAATAAAGACGAATACATGTTGCATGAATTGAATGCTGCATTATGACGCCAGGCGGCAGTGTGTGCGCTACAATTGCTGCTCCCTGAAAAAAACAAACAACAACGTAGCTTGCTAAATGTGGGATGTTTCGCACCATGACATTTCGCTCCAATGTTTATATGTTCAGATCAAGAAATGGAGGGGAGGTTTATGTACTAAGGGATAATTTATAATTTTGTTTGCCGGGGAGGGGGGGGGGGGGGGGGAGGTCGAGTTCTATTTTTCAGTAGGTTTACTATATGTGAATTTAAAAAAGTTTGAATTTTCAAGGGTGGTGGGGTGACTGGACCCCCCTCCTTAAGTAAAATAAAATTCTAAGTCTGCACATCAGTTATGTACATGAGACGATATAATCTTACAGTTCTCATAATTAGCACCCATATCATAATTATCATCATCGCAAGCTTGATATGGAAGTCGGTTAATTCAACTCTTCATTTAATCGAGACCAGTTGACAGGTAGACATGTATGAGGTTCATGTCTCTAAGTTACATGTATCATAGCTAATATAAACACCTTCAAATCTAAACATGGACATTCAGTTACATGTACATGATTTATATTAAAATAAACAAAGTTAACCTACAATAAGCATGGCTGTGAATGAATGATACATACACATCTTTATCACTTCGAAAGAAGATGGGGGAATAAGATGGCGCAAATGCCCATTCGGTTTAGTAGTGAAATACAATTTTAAATTTATTTTTCCCCAATTAAATCTATTCAAATATATCATAATACAACTTTGCAAAAGCAAAATTTCTAACTATAGTCAGTTTTTGATATATTTAACAATAAATAAGAAAAAAAAATATTGTCGAAAATTTTGGTGGTATCGAACCCGTAATATAAAAACCCTAGATATATAAGGTTAGCTTATGCCAGGTACTCTAACCACTGAGCCATTTCAGACACAACAAAGTTGTCTTTTTAAATATTATGTGTGACTAAGGTCACGAACTACCGAACTTGTATTATTTTTTCAAAACGTTCAGTTGTTGGGATACAAAATGATATTTTTAATGTATAGTGGGTCATCTCTCCACGTTTTTGTTGATTGAAATCGGTTTGTTTTCCAATAGACCTTAATTAGACTATGAGAAAAATATGGAGCTTAGACCCACTCTATAAAAGAAAATGCCTTGAAGTTCTAAAAAATGAAAGTATTTGCAAGTTTTGATACGTATACGCCTGTTTGAGTCAACATATTCCAAGTATTGAACATACCTATAGGTTAAAAATCAATGATTCGTTAAGTATATATTGTTTTAAATGATTTAAAAAAAACCCATCAGATTTATTGATACTTTAATTTTTCAGTAGCCTGTCCGATCGCGTATGGGCATTTTACACGCCTTTTCCACCCATCTTCTTTGTGTAAATAAGAAGCATACATTATTTATGTTTTGTATTTTGGAAAAAAAAAATTTCATCTAAAACTTTATATAAGAATTTTTATTAATATTTGATTTAGATTTTAAACCAAAACGTATAAACAGTTATATCACATACCGTATTTTAATCTCTTTGCCTGGTTTGTTTTCGTTTACTTATGTGTAATTTAGTCACTGATAATTTAGATTCGTTAATTTTACCGCGTATACGTATATTTACTTCTGCGATTCCACCGTTCTGTGCCGAATCGCAAGAATATAAAATCGCGTGCACCAAACTTTGTTTTCATATCACAAGTTCAAAACTTTTAGAAAAATAAGTGAGCCATGATTTTAAAACCTGCAGTTTTAAAAGTTTTTTTAACCCGGAATTTCAAACGGATATTAATTCATCGCATTTAATCAGGGGTACTCATGCAAGTGATAATTTTCACACGTACTAGAGTACAGGATAAGCTACTTCCAAGCATTTCGTACCCCAGTCCTTTTATTGTTTTTCAAAAACATCTTTAAATTTGGTTTAAATTTATTTCTTTTTCATCTACATGTTCCACGGGTACCTCTGGACAGAACCGTCCATCACCCCACCTCTTTTCACCTCAAATGAAAATAAAGTCCTGTCGACAAGTACTAATGACATGTTCCTCTTCTAAAAATTAACCGTTCCTGCAAATAATTTGCAAAAAATGTGTTACTGCATATATATACAATACATTGCATTGCGGATCCAGAATGAGATCAGATCCACCCCAATGGAAAATTCACACTTACTTAATCAACCAATGAAAAAATTAATACAAAATTATCTCTCAGACCCCCCCCCCCCCCCTTATGGTTTTTTTTAGCTGCAGATCTGTAGCTCTCTGGTTGAAAAAATTCGGATAGACAAACCAGAGAGCTACAGTTCCAAGCGTTGTAAAAACCTCCGATTTACGCCGCCGTTTTTGTGTCGCTCGCTTCGGGAATTATATCCGACTTTAAAAGCATTCAACCGCCTAAAAAATTGGATTTATTAATTAAACATATAGTTTACCCTAACTCTGATAACTTTGTTTTCCTTTCAATGGTTCACAACGGCCATCCTTCGTCTTGGAATGTCATCGTTTTAAAAAACTCGCCTTATGACAACCATGTTTACCTAGTAGCGAGATCTCGGGTGCGTCGATTTACCCAAATGGACCCAAATGAACCCAAATGGACCCAAATTGAAGCGGAAAACAATTATAATAAAATCCTCATAATTTAGGGAAATTTGGAAAAATAAAAGCCGAAGGTCCATAACAATAATTAAAATTATTTTAAAAAGTTGTTTTATTTCTATATAATATATATATTTATATTATATGAATATACATGTAATTACATACATTATAGCCTATACTTTTAGAAATCGAGATAAAATGCTCAGCTTTATTTTTCAAAAACAATTTTTAAAGATATACTGAAATAATTTTAATTATTGTTTTGGACCTTCGGCTTTTATTTTTCCAAATTTCCCTAAATTATGAGGATTTTATTATAATTGTTTTCCGCTTGAATCGCCATTTGGGTCTTTATTTTTCTTAATAACGGCTAACAACCCCATGAAATGACTAAAACAAGTGATAATATTAGTAATAAGGATTTTATTATAATTGTTTTCCACTTTAATCGCCATTTGGGTTCATTTGGGTCCATTTGGGTAAATCGACGCACCCGAGATCTCGCTACTAGGTAAACATGGTTGTCATAAGGCGAGTTTTTTTAAAACGATGGCATTCCAAGGCGAAGGATGGCCGTTGTGAACCATTGAAAGGAAAACAAAGTTATCAGAGTTAGGGTAAACTATATGTTTAATTAATAAATCCAATTTTTAGGCGGTTGAATGCTTTTAAAGTCGGATATAATTCCCGAAGCGAGCGACACAAAAACGGCGG
Source organism: Magallana angulata (assembly GCF_025612915.1). NCBI lineage: Eukaryota > Metazoa > Mollusca > Bivalvia > Ostreida > Ostreidae > Magallana > Magallana angulata. The sequence goes on from NC_069116.1 coordinate 37,225,629, forward strand.
CGTAAATCGGAGGTTTTTACAACGCTTGGAACTGTAGCTCTCTGGTTTGTCTATCCGAATTTTTTCAACCAGAGAGCTACAGATCTGCAGCTAGGTTTTTTTAGAACCGCGCGGAGACATTTTACATGTATACCCAAAAAAATCTGTATCTTTTTGAGTCTGCGTATATCGTGGCTTGTTAAAAGTTGACTTTATTAACATGTATTTCATATTCCTATACTAAGCCCTTAATTTGAGATGTTTTCACGAATTTATTAGATTTATGCCATTTGTAAGTTTCATTTTAATAAATCTTCGGGAGAAGCAATTGTAGCGCACACACTGCCGCCTGGCGACATAATGCAGCATTAAATTCATACAACTTGTATTCGTCTTTATTGAAAGTGTCTTATGGTTTGCGTGTTCGAATTCACGTTTGTAACAGAGATAGAAGAAAGAATTTACACGAATAAGAAGAGAAAATTGCAACATAGAAATAAGCAAGCAATAAAGAATTAAAGAAAATCAAAGTGAAATTAGATAAGCATGAATATGAAAACAATAAAATGACATGCAAGTCTGATTTGAACATATTTTTATTGTACAAAATACAATTGGGATTGGGCACAAGTTCTAAAACTTAGACCGCCCTCTCCCAATACAAAGATATGATACAAAATATGTGTACACAACATAAATAAAGGTCAGTGGATAGAATGGACGTATACATAAATGCAGTTGACATGTATATAGTAAACAACGGTGTACTAGTAGTTATAAGATCAGTTAAATCTTTCAGTATTTTTGATAAAATTATAAACTAATGCAAATAAATGCTTGTTTTCATTGTCACTTATTGAACTGTCACCCCAAAGTAAAACATGAGTATTGACAATGTTAAGATTTACAATTTGAAAAACGTCATTAAAGAACATTTCTAGCATCTTTATATTTATTACATGTGAAAAAATAATGGTAAGTATCTTCGAGCTTACCACACGAACAGAGTGGACTGTTGATAATATTACATCGAAATAAATCATTATTTAGTGCACAATTGTGACGAAGTTTAGTGTGAATGATATTCAAAATTCTATCCCCATATGTAAAAAAATTAGGTCTAGTTCTACATGTAAGTACATTTTCATTTTTGACAGAAACATGTATTTTTTCCTTAAATATGCGAACAGAGTCGCTTCCACGGACATCCGTTGAAAGCGCATTCCATTCATCAACAACAGTAGGAACAAACGAAGATTTATACAATTCCAAACGACATTTTGGTATAATGTAATTATGTGCATTTCTGGTAGAATAGTTAGATACATTAGCACGCTTATTTGGAAAAATATCCATTACATAACTGGGTAAAAGGTTTCGGTCAATTTTATACATCGTTTTAAGCCTGGATATTTTCCTTCTACTATAAAGCGTTTCCCACCCTGTTTCAAAGTAAAGAGATTCCCGAGATGCAAAAATAGGTAAACCTGTAACAATTCTTGCTGCAATCAATTGTATTTTTTCTAATTTGTCTGAATCATTAATAGAACAACCGCCCCATACATCAGATGCATATTCTAACTGAGGCCTTATAAATGAAGTATATAATAGTGACAGTGATTTTCTATTAAGTTTAAATTTAAGTTTTTTCATTAATCCCAATTTCTTTTGAGCATTTGCTATAATAGAATTTATATAAGATGACCAGGAAAGGTCCTCAGAAAATATAACACCTAAGTGTTTATGGGTGGGTACGAATTCCAAATCGCATCCTTGAAATTTTAGCGTAGGGGTTACTGTGTTAGGTTTATTACTAAAATAAACAGCCTTAGTTTTTGAAGGATTAAAATTTAAAAGCCATTTCTTAGACCAAGCCTCTAAAGTTAAAAGATCCCGATTAAGATAAGATTCCATATCGTGTACATTGATTGCAGCATGTTGAAGGCTATTATCATCTGCAAAAAGTCTGCAAAATGTTAACATGTTATCTGCTATATCGTTTACATAAATAAGAAATAACAATGGACCAAGGACAGAGCCTTGAGGCACTCCGGCATTAATAGACTTAATAGACGACAGCACTTCACGATACATAACCCTTTGCTTTCTATTTACAAGGTAACTATTAAACCATTTGAACAGATTTCCAGTAATACCATAGGTATGGAGTTTAAACAATAAACCTTTATGCCAAACGCGGTCAAATTATGTGCATTTCTGGTAGAATAGTTAGATACATTAGCACGCTTATTTGGAAAAATATCCATTACATAACTGGGTAAAAGGTTTCGGTCAATTTTATACATCGTTTTAAGCCTGGATATTTTCCTTCTACTATAAAGCGTTTCCCACCCTGTTTCAAAGTAAAGAGATTCCCGAGATGCAAAAATAGGTAAACCTGTAACAATTCTTGCTGCAATCAATTGTATTTTTTCTAATTTGTCTGAATCATTAATAGAACAACCGCCCCATACATCAGATGCATATTCTAACTGAGGCCTTATAAATGAAGTATATAATAGTGACAGTGATTTTCTATTAAGTTTAAATTTAAGTTTTTTCATTAATCCCAATTTCTTTTGAGCATTTGCTATAATAGAATTTATATAAGATGACCAGGAAAGGTCCTCAGAAAATATAACACCTAAGTGTTTATGGGTGGGTACGAATTCCAAATCGCATCCTTGAAATTTTAGCGTAGGGGTTACTGTGTTAGGTTTATTACTAAAATAAACAGCCTTAGTTTTTGAAGGATTAAAATTTAAAAGCCATTTCTTAGACCAAGCCTCTAAAGTTAAAAGATCCCGATTAAGATAAGATTCCATATCGTGTACATTGATTGCAGCATGTTGAAGGCTATTATCATCTGCAAAAAGTCTGCAAAATGTTAACATGTTATCTGCTATATCGTTTACATAAATAAGAAATAACAATGGACCAAGGACAGAGCCTTGAGGCACTCCGGCATTAATAGACTTAATAGACGACAGCACTTCACGATACATAACCCTTTGCTTTCTATTTACAAGGTAACTATTAAACCATTTGAACAGATTTCCAGTAATACCATAGGTATGGAGTTTAAACAATAAACCTTTATGCCAAACGCGGTCAAATGCTTTATACAAGTCGCAAAAAATCATACAAGATTGACCTTGATCAATTGCTCTTAAAATATGGTCGTACGTTTCTATTAGCTGATAAACAGTAGAGTGACCCGGTAAAAATCCAGCTTGATACTTATAAAAAAGATTATTATCATGAAAAAAGTTATATACATGTCTAAAAATAATTCGTTCCATTATCTTAGAAACACAACTTAATAAGGAAACAGGTCTATAATTCGACATTTGTGATGAGTCGCCTTTCTTATATAAAGGTAAAAATATTTTCCAGGAGCTTGGAAATGTACAGTTTTTTAAAGAACGATTAAATAATGAACATAGAGGCTTTGCTATTGTATACATAGTATTCTTAAGCATTTTATGACTTATGTTATCTGGCCCCACAGCTTTGTTTACTTGAATGATTGAAATAATATCTATCACATCTTGTTCAGAGATACATACATCACAAATAAAATTGTTGCATTCAGAGTTGAATTCAGGTAATCTAGCGTCATTGTCGTCTAAACATGAAATGGAGGAAAAATAATCATTAAGAACCTCAGCCTTCTCTGTATTGGTATAAGCTATTGATTGATTACCGTTTTTTAAGGCATATTGCAATGGGGGAATTTCGGTAGACATTTTTATATCAAAAACATTCTTCAATAATCTCCAGTATAATTTGGAATTATTTTTACTGGAATCTAAAAGATTAATTTCTAAATTGTTATAATAATTGTCAATTGCATACTTTTTCATATTGTTAACTTTATTGCGTGATTTTTTAAACTTTTGCATATCTAAAGCGTTTCTAGAATTTATTGCAATCTTCCTTAAACGGTTTCTTTGTCTAATCTCTTTCCGTAAGGCTGAGTCAAACCATGGTTTATCTTTGGGTCTGATAGTTACAGTTTTTTCGGGAACAGATTTCCTAATATGCGATAAAAATGTTTCTGAAAAATTGTTGGCAGCTTGATCTACATCATCGGCCCCCATTATTAATGTTTCCCAATCTGTGTGTGTAATAAGAAAATTAAGTTTATCAAAATCCGCATTTTTGTAAAGCCAAACTTTGCGCTTGTAAGCACTGTTTAGATTTAAATTACTTTTAACATAAATATATGTAGCTTTGTGGTCACTAATAGTATGATGCACATCTAAAACTCCAGAGTCGAAAAATGAAACGTCACGTGTTACTAGAATTGGGTCGATGAGTGTGCTCGTGTTTTGTGTGACTCTTGTCGGTTCGTGTGGGATATTTAAAAAATCAACATTTAGATCTCCAACTACAATAATCTTGTCAAATTCATCATAAGCTTTTTCAATGGACCAAGACAAATTTCTCCAAAAGAAGTTATCGCAATTTGGAGGCCGATATGTACAACAGAGCAAAATATTGCAGGTAGGGTCACTTATTTCAACCCAAATGCATTCAATATTTGTTGGTTCTAAATCAATGCGTCTTTTCACTCGTAGTGAGTTTGATATATATACAATAATACCCCCTCCAAAACTATTCCTGTCTTTGCGAAAAATTCTATTAAAACCATCAATAAATACATTTCGGTCTGGAATGGAGGAGTTTAAATGAGATTCCGTAAAACATAAGATATCAAAATCTGAGACTAAACTAAGTTAACTGTCTAATTTGTTTCTAATACTTCGAATATTAAGATGAAATATGTCTAAAGTATATTGTGTACCAGTGCAAGGCCCAGGGTTTGTCTCAATATCTCCTGATAGAAATAATAGCATGAAAATGACTTGAAAAAAATAATTAATAACTAAAGAGTGTTGCGCAAGACACATTGACAATGTTTTATACAAGTTTCCAAACCACAATAAGTATTGAAGTAAACATTTGAAAAGTGATCTTAATTGAAACAGATTAAGATAAAAACATTTTTTCACACACCGTACACAACAGTAAAATAGCCCAATCGCGGCTCGGTATTGTTCTATTGTGTCACCCGCCATTGAAAGACATGTTGATTAACGTTATTGAAACTATGAGACATGCAAGTCTAAATGAACTGAAGAGTAAAGAAGTAAGCATCATAAGAATAAAAGAAAGATACATAGAATTTTGGCGGTAATTCCCTTCCATACACTCATAGAGACTGATTTCAATGAAATTTTTTTTAGACCCCGCGTTAGCAAAACTTTTGCTTAAAAATAAATAATTTGATTACAAATTTTATTTTGATATAAATTGATTAGGATTTGATTATACTTTTTAGTAGAAAACTTAGTTTTTGAATATCTGACAGAAATTCCGAAATATTTGGATGTAAAATGTAGGCGGGAAACGGGCGTTAGCGTTCGCAGTTCATCCAAGATTAAAGTTGGAATTTAAAAGAAAAATCAAAGTACTGAAGTACTGATGGGAGTTGATTTTATCGATTATTATTTATCTTAAAATCAACGATATGTCATTTTGCTTGGCAAGTAGTTTATAATCTCTATTTGAACTACGCACATCTTTATAATATGGATTCTCGGACTTTTCCGACAAGAATTTCGAGAAACCTCTTATGAATCATGTTGTGTTATATAAAAAAATAGAATTGATTTCATCAAACTATGTATCGGTATTCGAAATATTTCAAAAAATGTATGGATCCAACCAATAATGAACTCTAGTCTCGTTCAACCAGATGCTCGGCTGTCTCCGTTAATCTCCGACAAGTACGAGATATATTGACTGACTCTCTGCTTGTCGGAGATGAACTGAGATTGAACTCTGGCGTAGGAATACATACGACTGCAAAAAACTTCTAAATTGTTCGTACTATTTAAAATCTTACTATATTTTAGGTATTTATAAATAATGTTCGTTTAAAAACAATGCTTCAGCGTACATTACATCGAATTTATCGATTATTTTCAAGAACTAATTCTTGTCAGCGGTGATTATTTGTGCTTAGGACCGAACACTGTTTCGGTTTGCCAGAGTAACTGCATAGGAGAGTTGATTAAAATCAACTCCCAAAAATTACAAAGTGGCACTAATACGCTTCAGTACAAAACAAATTGATGTGTCATTACACAAAACTCCCCTATATTAATGGCCAACATTCACTGCTACCAGACAAAAAGAAGACTTGTATTGTCCACATCTTTAAAATTTTGATGCTCTTATTTCAAAGATTTGAGAACGTTCCGGTTGACCGCCTGTGGCCTGTCTGAGAATGAGTGGACAGAGCTGTCCGAGATCCGCGACTCCTATACCACCATGATAGAGCAGAGAGCGCTCGACTTTCGATTCACCACAGATCTAATTGTGGATTTTTCTTGAGAAAAATAATAAATACACAAATAAAGCAAACTATGCACTGAGTTCACAATTTTTTTCTTGATTCATTTAATTAGTACCAGTAATCACATAAGAACTTTAAAAACGTTGTAGAGATTTTTTTCTCGCATTATCACCGGTGTGAGATTGGTTTGTCCGGTGTGAGACAGCAGTGTGAGATTTTTCTGTCTTACACTGTGTATAACTACGCTGTTTTAAAACGTAAACAAACGTTGTCTGCTGTAGGGAAATGCAAAATAGTGCATTGAGATTATCCATTAAGTAATTGTGTTGCATAATTAATTACAATTTTTCATATTTTAATTGAAAAAACTGTCGTATGCTTTCATTTAACTTGCACTATTTGAAGCACGCGGAGGCACGCGGAGGGATAAACCGAAAGTAATCTTTTGAACGTCATAACAGAAAGTTGTCAAACATCATTTTTTAAGCTAATATAATGCGAGAAAAATAATCATTCATTATATACTCGTGTGGGATAGTGAAATTCCACCTCGGGGCCAAGATTCACGGTCTAGGACTCGGCAAAGCCTCGTCCTAGACAGTGAATATTGTCCCCTCGGTGGAATTTCACTATCCCACACTCGTAATAATGAATGATTCTATTAATCTATGTCTTTGTAATAACTGATACATCTGTATTGAATAATTGTTATTTGTTACAATAAATCAATATTTTTTCATTTATAGCAGATTTTTCAGATTCATTCCAATTTACCTTCCAAATTGTTAATAAAGCGTCTGGTTAAATGCATTACCAATGATAGAATAGCTTACATCATGATTTACCAAATTGTTTTCGATGATACAAGGAGAAGAATCTGGGTTAAGAAGTATAATAAATGAGATCCCTTGTATTTTCTTTACCTATTTCTCCTTTACAAATACAGTATGCTGAGGAAAAAATCATTCTAAAATGTTAGAAATTGATTAAAAAATGAAACACGTGTATATAGTATGAACACATTTGGTGAAAAACTATTTTGTATTAAGTGGGGAAAACATTTCCCAAACATATGCTGTAAATGTTTTCCCAAACATATGCTGTAATAGTAAGAGTCTGATGTCTAATCAATAATAACATATAACAGTACATGACATGTATCTCATGTAAACAACAATTCATGTACCCGGTAAATCAAATCCATCTTGGCACAACTTGCAATACAAAATTTGATGTAAATCCTTGCTGTTGATCGATTTTTAAACAGTTTTAAAAAGAGCTACAATATACATACACAATGCAAATTGAACAGCAATATACATATACATGTATATCTGGTATTATAAACAGTAATACACTTTTGTGATCTGAAATCTTTCATAAAATTTTTCATTACAATGACGTCTAAGTTGAACACATGACCCAAAACATATTTTTACCAAGCTTTATAAAAAAGAAAAGGGAAAAATTATTGCCTGGTTGACACATATATATCTACATGGATAATCCTTATGCTGGATATATTCTGAATCACAACTCCTCTAGGTTCAATAATTGCAAATCAGAAATGAGTTTTCCATGTTGAATGGAATGAAAGTCGCACAAAACTAAATTTTGTACTGGAGACAAATGCCACCTAATCGGCCATTTTTGAGCTATCAGTCACATTTAGCTCTAAACAAAGCAAAAAATGTGTGTCCCTTATCAATGACATCTGTATGAACATGCATCAGCAAGTACTGTTTAGTACTTTCCCTTCTACTCAGTGCTTGGAGTAATAGTACTTTCAGTAATTTCTTTTACTTAATGATCTTTCCTTTAACTGCATCCATCAAACCAACTTGACTTCCATTTTGTTGCTGATTGTACATAGTTTCAGTGATTTAAGAACCTACATAATAACGAAACAAGTACACGTACATTAAACATAAGACAATGTGGTAATTGACAAAAATGAATGAAAAATAATGCTTCAACATGAAAAAACTCTTTCACTTATCTTTAGCTTAAAATATTTTTTAAATAGATTAAAAGAAATAAACATTTGACTAAAGTATAAATTTGGTTGAATCAAACAACTCTCTGCTTTATATTATTTTAAATCTAAAGGACAACTATATCAGAAGGTCATTCAAAATTCTAATAAAGTCTCACCTATAAATACAAGTACATGACAGAATAAATCTGATGTCATACCTTTAGCTTGGCTTCTCCTGTGGCCCCTGATACTTTTAAGCCCATCTTGTACATCTCAGAGGGTCCCAAAGGATTGCTGTCAAAATAAAATGTTGCAGTCTGACATGTAACTATCACACCCGTAAAGGACAAGGTCACTAGAAAGGGACGTATCCCCTCACAAACATCTCTAAATATATTCACACCTATACAGTGTTATGTTCAATAAGGGAGCCATATTCTTATTTATCACTTTTCCACAAAACACTCACAAACACCAACATAGCTGATTACTATAATAGTTTTGAGGGAGATAATAGTATGGCTTAGGGTTTTGATGAATTGCTTAAACTGCATGAACCAGTCAATAAAACTTGGATTGTGTTTTCAAAGTTTTGTCACAAAATAAAGTCATTTACTTGCAACGAAGACAACAATTTTGACAGACAGAAGAACAGACATGTACAACAATTACCTGTTGTCTTCCTCTTTGAAGTGTCTCCATAACACTCTGTAAGCCTAAAGTTGAAACATATATATGCAATTAATGGGGGGAAAACTATTTATATACATGAAATATATGAATATAATAGGCTGCGAAAAAATAATTCCTTGATTGTTAGGGCCCATCTGGATCTGATTTAACAATGCACAAAGGCCATTTTTATTTAAATGAATAAAATAAGAGTTCCATTTAAGAACTTTTAAGTTCTGGAAAAAAATTGCCCAAGCAATGAATTTTCTATGGTCTTACAGATATGTATTTAAATATGCATCCTAATTAAAAGATACATGTAAGCTACTAAATATAAAGGGTTAAAAAGAATTGATACCATGTTGACATCAGCGAGTTTGACTCTTCCTCTAGTAGTAGCTGGGACAGATTCAAACTCTTCTGCTGACAATTCTATAAACTCATTGGACTGTGACCGCAGGTCTAAGGGAGATAACACTTCTTTCACATCTATCAATAAAAAATAAAACAATTTAGTTAATTGCACTTATTGATCACTAGATATTGAAAATGTTCAATGTAAATGGGGAAAAAGAAATTAAAAGCATTTGTAAGATCTTCATTGACTTTCAACTTTTTCAAAATACAATCCATCATTTAGGCTAAATGTATCAATTTAACACAGGTTTTAATGATAAGCAATTATACCAACTTCCTCTTTAACATTTGATTTTTGGGCATTGAGGGTAAAGGTCAAGTCAGTGTTGGCTGGATCTGATTGGTTGTTCTCTTGTTGTACATTTACATCAGAGGCTGCTTCATCGGGTTGATGATGTGGAAAGCTCACACCCAGCAATTCTTCTAGCTTGACCAGCTCTTCTGGTTTTTCCTCTGACTGATGAAAAAATTCAAATCTTGGTTAGATAGAAAAATTTTTTTGGCACAAATGAACACATGGTATGAATTATTTTGCTATAACTTATATGTAAATTCTTTATACATGCATTGTGTTTATAATCTGCTTACTTCTAAGCTTCCCTGCTCCTGTATTTTCTGCAACAATTGACACGCAGCCATCAGCTGTGACTGAAACTGGGCTACTGCTTCCTGGAAAATAGACGAGAAATTTCTGAAATGCTTAAAATTCAAGAATATTGTGACTCTTAACTGATTTTAGGAGTTGAAGAAATCTACCTACCTTTTGTGCTTCCTGAATTGCTGCAGCTTCTTGCACAATGGATGAGAATTCCTTCTTCACATCAGCAATTTTTTGTAACATTTGTGATGGATTAGTCTGAAGTGAGAAAATATTCAAGTTCTATTTTCAAATTTCAAACCCAATAAAGCCGCAAGGGCTTAATGATTATTGATCGATTTTATTACATCGACCGTATTTGATCACCTCTTTATATTAAAAAAAATGCTTCCTTATTACTTATACATATATACGATTTTCAGTGATTATCTTCTAAAGAGACGTTAGCCAACATTTTTCAGTCTCAACGAATCTCGCTGAGATTAATTAATTCTGTTTTCTAACACAATCTGTGGAATGATTAGAACCAAATAATCCAAATAAAACACAAAACTACATATTTTATCATTATGTTACAATAAATCACAAAACTACATATTCATGGTTAAGTTTGTGAAAAAGTTAACAATAATGTTGATCATTTTTGTAGTGTGTACAGTTTGGTTGATCTGACCCTCAGGCCTAGATAAATCTTATTAATACTAGCAAATGCTGTTTTTTTTTTCTTCATAATTCAAGCATAAATTCAATAGTTATTTGACCAGGTTAACAGATGAGTGACTGTCAGTCAGTATAATTATTATAACTGGTCTCAACAGCTGTGAGCGCTGGCACAGAACACTTGAGGCCCTGGGTTCACTTTGAACTTGACTTTTCTCCATCTGATACAGTCACTGTTATTATACTTAAAAGAAAGGTTAGTGTTTGCTATTTTCATTTTCAGTACTTTGCCAAAATCCTATACCTTATTCTCTTCATTGTTTTGGTCAAATTCAAAATCCAGTTTTCTTGACAGAAAATTGAGATCTGATTCTGCTTTCTGAAACTAGAAAAAGACAAAAATGTTCTAGAAAATAACATTTCTACATGAAATCAAAAGTCTTGGTATCCGTATATAGACGTGATGAATAACTGACAGTATCAAAAGTTAGCAGATCTGAAAATTATGTGCGACGTCTTAAGAACTGTGTGATTTTCACACTTTGGTCATGATGATATACTCATGGGAGCATAACATTTTACACAGAAATCCTCTAAGAAACAATTATTTGATAAATTACGTACCATAGCCTCCAAAACTTCAACTTTGGACTCCATCTTGAATTTTGACTTCCGCTTTTGTAACAAGAAAGTTGGTTGGTTGAATTTATGTAAGGTGGATTCTAATTGGTTATATTAAAGCGGGAGGTACAAATGGCAGGAACATCATGATGGCAACTGTTAGAAGGTTAGTGGACTATTTCAAAACTTAGAAATTGTTATAGCCTGTGATCAGGATCATAATATTCACTAGACCTTTAAATTTCTGTAAAATAAGAAGTTGATGGTAGACTCAAGTAAAATATTACGTGCATGACATCTAAATATATCGAGTAATTAACAGGTTGGGACCAATCTCCCAAATGGGATATAAATTTAATGTGCAAAAAATAAAAAAAAATTATTTAAATTTTTTGAAATAAATCCACATTAATGTGAATCAAATGCAACAACTTTTGGTTTAGAAGTTTTTCTATTTGTCTAACGTTATTGTTTGTAAGATTGATCCCCAGTAAGTTTTGGATATATTGAGGGATCAATCTCTGTAAAATTACAGCTACAGTATATAAATAGTGCCTGTTTGGGAGGGTAACAGTTGAAATTGACACCCCGAGGAAACCATTGTCAACCGACGCAAAGCGGAGGTTGACATTAATGGTTTTCGAGGGGTTTCAATTTCAACTGTTATCCACCCCAAACAGGCACTATTTATTTTATTACACTGAATGTCTTAATTTTAGAGATTTTCTTACTGCTTCTATATAGAAATGACGTGAATTCCACGGCGAACCGTACGCGCATAATTTATGCGCATGTAACAATTCTTTGTGTTACCCGTTGCTAAGTGTGTTGCTAATGCTGAGGGTAATAAAACGGATTATCTTAAGTGAGATCTCGCGAGAAGTGACGAGATCAGTAGAACTTGTCACATTCGTGGTTTGGCTGCAGAAGTGAGTGGTCGTTACCGCGGATTTTCTGTTTTTGTCCAAGGTTAGGAGCATTTGGCCCAGGTAGAAGGTGAGTTTTAATTTATTCATGATGGCAATGGAATAGGTAAAGCCTATAGGATTGCACATTTTATGTACGTTTTACGGCAGTGGTCATGATAAGTAAAAAGTTAAATTTGTGGCAATGGAATAGATTCGGTCTATAGGATTGCACGCTTTCAGAATTTAACGGTAGTGGCCGAGGGAAAATCTAAGTGATGGGAATTGTGGCAATGGAATAGGTTTAGCCTATAGGATTGCATGAGTTGTTTTAATGTAAGTAACCTCGGGAAAATGGAGTTGTGCATGAGGCATGCATGGGTAACGCTATTATTATTGATAGCTATAGTGAATATTGGTTAAGTGTTGGGGAGTATTTAGTGATTTTGTATATAATGTTAAAAAGTATTTATATGCGGGATGAGTGGAGTACTTGGTCTGTTAAATTTTGTAATTTTGCCAGAGGCTTGAGTTCGAGCTGTCCGAGCGGGTTGCTCGTGCGTTGCGAGAGCTCAGAGCTGGGTTTAGATTGTCGGGGTCTTGGCATAGGGTGGCTTACATATTAGGTACACGATATATTTAAGTGTTAAATAGCTGATATTAATACACTTTGTTGTAATATTATGTTCTCTGTTGATAATTAAGAATTCTGATTTATATATATCTTTTTGATTATAGGATGAGTGTGCTAAAACCAAAACATTCATTAGTGGGAAAGTCTTTGGTGCCTGTAATATTAAAATTTAAAGCACAAGTAGAGAGGATAGAGGAATGTGACCTTAACAGACTAAAAAAAGGACATGCATTAACCAGGTATTGATGTAGTTATGACATATATTTTGATATTTTAATACATATATTTAAATTTTGGTATTCTTTTCCCTGTAAGGTAATTAAGGTATATTTTCTATAGATATAATCTGGATGAGTTAAGGGCAGAGTTTGAAGGACTCACGGGAGAAAGCTCGAGGGATATTTTGCTTTTAACTGGGAGAGAAGAGGATTTTGATAGTCTGGTTATATTGATGCATTTCGCCATAGAGCAGGCAAACATGGTGGGGGCACCAAAAGGTCAAGTTCTAGTGCAAACTTCCAGTGCTGAAGTAAACCAGGGGGCGGCTTCATCTGTTCAAAACAGTGGAGCTGTGGCTTCATCCTGTTCAGCTGCCACTGCTTCTACTACATGTAGCTCATCTGTGTCAACAGCTAGTGTCTCTCAGGCTTCAGGTACTATTTTAGTATAATTTATTTGGATTTATATAAGGAGAGATGTGTATATTTTGCATTGGGGTATTAAAAAAAAAAAAAAAAAAAAAAAAAAATAGCAATAATAAATAATTGTTTGTTATATTTAGGTGACAAGAATATGGAAACAAGATTAAGAGACATTGAGAGGAAGATGGAATCTATGAAAGAGAAATCGGGGGAGGATCAGGTAGAGGAGTGTTTAAGACAAGTTAGGATATTGGCTGGTCGTCCTAACCTTACACAGGCGCATGTCCTCCTGGCTGCTTTAGAAACACTTGTTGATGTCGCATTTAGAAATTCTCACAAAGATGCTGATTTCTATTCAAAATCTTTCACACATTGTAAAAAATATGAAAATTCTAAAGATTTATGTGGGCTTACTATGAAACTATTTGGTTCAGCTGAGGATAGAAAAATTGCAAATGTGGTAGCTGATTGGCTTAAGGGGAAAAAGTATGAAGGGTCTGGGGTAGTTGAGGATAAAGAGAACGTGGGTCAAAATAGTAACAAAAGTTTGGGAGATTTGACGGGAATGCAAGCTAATCCTTATCCTTATGTACCATTGTTGGGACAACCACATTTCCCTTTTTCCCCTTATCCTGTGCCATATTCTGGATACCCTGCACAGAGTTTTGGGTTCCCTCGTCCTTCAGTTAGAGGTATGGGTATTCGCCCTCGTAGGGGAAGATGTTTGTTTTGTAAAGACTTGGGACATTTTGTAGCTGATTGTCCAAAAATGAAAAAATAAGAATAATGTTTGGGTACATGGCCTTCAACTCGGGGGTTTCTAATGCCCTTTGTGATTTTTCACATGAGTTGAGGGTTGAGTATCCTCCTCTGTATTAACTTATTTTGCATCCTTTCTAGTTCTTTTATTCATTTTGATTTCAGAATGAGGTGTTGGTTAAGAAGAGAAAATTTTGTCCTGTTATACCTGATTGGGAATTTAACTCTGGTTTTGATCCAGAATGTATTGTTCAGAGAGTAAAGGATGAAAAATGGGTTAATTACAGGGGTGAGAATGCTCAGCCCTCACCTTGTGTGACTGCTGAAGATGTTGCTAAGAAAAATGTTAAATTTGATTTGGAAAATCTAAGATTCAGGGATCCTAATAATTTTATACCTGGGAATTTGCATTCATGTTTACATGAGTGGGAAAAAATAGATGCCCCAGATAATGTTCTTGAATGGCTAAAGGAGGGGGTTGATGTTAAAAAGTTTTTTAAACCTTTTAAAGGAAACTTTAAGGGTAAGAGTTACAGTTCGGATGTCCCACCCTCAGTTTATTTTCCAAATTCTACCTCTTGTGCACAATTTAAAGATTATATTGTTAAGACATTGTATGAAAGGTTGGAAAATGGTTCTCTTACACTGATTGGGAAGGTAGGTTTTTGCGAGCCACCTCACTTGGTTTTGCCTCTTACAGTGGAACCTACAAAAACCACGTTTGTGCCATGATGAAAGGTTTTTGAATCTTTGGGTGAAGGATTGCCCTTTTTCTTTAGATACTTTAAAAGATGTTCCACGCTTAGTTCAGAGAGGCATGTTTATGTCTAGTATGGATGACAAGTCGGGATATGATCATATTTATTTGAGTGAGCAGTCTAAAAAATATTTTGGATTGCAGTTTGGAGGATGGTTTATGATATTTAATACACTTCCTTTTGGATTTAAAGCAAGTGCGTTTATTTATCAAAGTGTAGGTATGGTGGCTACTAGTTGGTGTAGGTCTTTAGGTGTACCATGTTTGCAATACATTGATGATAGATGGATTGGGGGATTTTTGCAGTCTCTTTTCCATGACCTTGAAGTTTCTCCAAATGACAGTCACCTGGATGACAGTCAGGTAGCAGAAAAGGCATTATATATTGTCTGTCAAGTGATGATAAGAGTTGGATAATTTCTCAATATTAAAAAGTCAGTCTTAGTTCCAGTGAAATGTATAAAGTTTTTAGGGATGTTAGTTGACTCTGAGAGATTAGCATTTATTATTCCAGATGAGAAAATTCAGAAGTTTATCGGCTTAAGAGAAAGTATCTTAGGTTGTGATAAGACAAGTGTTCTTACTTTACAAAAGTTTGCTGGCAAATGTGTATCTTTTATGTTAGCGTTTCCTGGGGCTAAGTTGTATACAAAGGAAGTAAACAGAGCAATAGGTTTAGCAGCTAAAAGAAGTGGTTTTGTGGATATGACAGATGATTTGAGACAAGAAATTTTGTATTGGAGATTTATAGATCATTGGAGTGGTTGTTTTTCTTGGAGGAATGAAAAGCATTTACAAATTACAGTAGCCTCAGATGCATCCAAGTTTAAGTGGGGGGCCCTAGTAGATGTTAAGGGTCAACAGATAGTGTGTGCAGATTACTGGAGGAATGAGGATGATAGGCCAATTCATGTTAAAGAGGCTCAAGCTTTGTTCAATGCTCTATGTTCAGTCAAAGATGTGGTAAAAAACCACAGGGTAGACGCTTATGTAGACAATTTGGCTTGTGTCTATGGTTGGGAGAGCATGAGTGGGAAAGACCCTGCTTTGAACAGAATTATGAAGAGTTTGTGGAATTTCAGTGTGGATAATAATATGGATTTGCATTTGTTGTATGTGAAATCTGAAGATAACCCAGCAGATTGTCATTCTAGAAGATTGTCAGCATTGGATTGTATGTTAACTAGGGAGAAGTTTGAGACTATTGAAAAGAGGTTTGGTCCACATTCAGTTGATCTAATGTCCCTTGATTCAAATTGTATGATTAGCCAAGTAAATGGGAAACCTTTAAGGCATTTCACACCATACCCGACCCCATTGTCTGCTGGTGTGAATGTATTTTCTCAGGATATAACATTGGAGAAGAATCCATATGTATTTCCTCCATTTAGGCTTATTCTTCCGCTTATTGTCTATCTTAAAAACCAGGGTGTTGAGGCTTGTACAATGGTTATTCCAAAATTATTGCCAATCCCAGTTTGGTGGCCTTTGGTCAGTCAGTATGCAATGGATAGGTTTGTACTTGGTAAGAAAGGGGAAAGGGGTGTGCTTTTATTCCCTTCAAAATCCGGGTTTTCTGAAGCAAAACATGGGTTATTGTATGATTTAATTGTTGTCAGGTTAGTTCTTTCAAAGTAAATAAAAATTTCATTGTATTTTCAGGTAGTTCTGGTCAGTGAAGTTGATTCTCAATCCTTGTGTAGTGGTGTTGTGAAGAAGAAATGTTTGATGCAATATTCTGCAGAAAGGCGCATTGCTTACCTGAACAATTTACTAGATTCTAAGGCATAATGTAAGAAAAAATTAGCGTTAAAGTTGGATTTTGAAAATGTTATAGGAAAAAAAAATTTTCAAAGCCACTCCAGAAGATTTAAGATTATTTCTTCTGGGAAAGGACAGAGTGGGTAAGACTCAAGTTCATGATTTATCTTGTCCTTTTCTTGGTGTTGCAAGTGCTAGTTCATGTTCTTGTCCAGTGCGTCTAGCAGCTGGAACAGTCTCTTCTTACATTGCGCAATTTAAAGCAATGTTTATTGAGATAGGTAGAGTTGAACCTTGGGATAATGCAAGACATTTGGAAAGATGTAATCCAGCAGATAGTATTCTCTTAAGGAGGTATGTTGATGCAGTAAAATTAGAACAAGCAATGTCGCATGTGTCTTCGAAACAAGCCAAACCGATTTTTCTGAACAAATTGGAAAAGTTGAGTTTGTATTTTAATGATCAATTGTCAAAAAAGGATCTTACTGTTGGAAATAGATATGTTTATTTGCGAGATCAAGCTTTCTTTAAAGTTTTATTTTATTCTGGTGATCGTGCTAATGATTTGGCATTGTGTTTATCTCAGGAGGTGAAGAAGTTGTCAGATGAGAAGGGTTATTTGTTGAGCCATACTGTTGGGAAAACCCTAGGTAATGGGCATGTAAATGAATTTGTACTACCTAAGGTTCAAAATCAAGTTATTTGTCCAGTTGAAGGTTTGAAGAAATATGTAGAAGGCGCGAGGGACCTGGGTGTTGATTTGAGGGTAGGTTATTTGTTTCGGTCTTTGGACTCATCAAGGACTTTAGTGTTAGACAATCATGTTACAACTTCAGCAATGTCGGATAGGTTAAAAAAATATCTTATTACTTTGAATATTTATGAAGGGGAAACAGCACACAGTTTTAGGGCAGGTTGTGGTATTACCCTGATGGCAAATAATACAACTTCTTCAGAAGAAATCATGGAGCATGTGGGTTGGCGAAGTCGGCAATCATTCAACAGATATTCTAGGATCAATAGGATAGTTGGTACATCTGGGGTGGGTGATTTGTTAGCAAAGGTGTCAGTTTTGAAAGATAGGGACGCTAATGTTATTTTTGACAAATTTGGGGATTATTCTAGACTTCCACAAGCATTTGAGTCTAATTAGAGGGTTGGGGGAGTCATTTGAACTAGTTATGGTTATTGGGATCCCTGTGTCTTATATTGTATTATGCATTGTTTGTATGGATTAATATTTGTTATTTCAATAAATGATGTATTAATGTTTTATTGTTGTTTATTTAGTAATGGGTTAAGTATTGGGAGAGATTTAGTGGTTGATGCCATGCATGCAACTGTTTGGAGTTACAAACGTAAATGAGAGGTTGGGTACTTGAAGTAAGAGTTTTCCTATTTACCCAATACTTATTACCCGAGTCACTTTGAGAGTGTCTTACTTAGGATACACTAGTATCTTAAGTGAGATCTCGCGAGAAGTGACGAGATCAGTAGAACTTGTCACATTCGTGGTTTGGCTGGTAAAGGGAAGTGAAGTATATTGCGGAATGCACATAGCTCGTGCAGATATTGAATATGATTGAATACAGAGGGAGCAAAAATTTAAAAAAAAAAAAAAAAAAAAAAAAAAAAAATCATCATATGATAATATTGACAGGTGATGCTCTTGAAGTGCTCGAGTTTTCCTATTTACCCAATACTTATTACCCGAGTCACTTTGAGAGTGTCTTACTTAGGATACACTAGTATCACCGGGGTCTTAACCAATCAGATTTCAGTATTTAACATGAATTTATAATAAAAAAAAGTTGTTTAATACCAAAAGTTGTTGTATTTCATCTATTCTAATGCAGATTTATATAAAAAATTTCAAAATCAAATTTTTTTATTTTTTGCACTTTGGGCTATTATATCCCAAACGGGCTATTATATCCCATTTGGGAGATTAGTCCCAACCTGATTAATCAAATTAAATGTGAATCGAAGAACAGAGTATAAACATGATAAAAGTGATAAAATATAATTTATAAGACAACCCTTTTTTTTATAGAATTCAAAAGTAAATTGCTTTAATACTTATAATGGTATTTATCTTTACTCTAATTATTATTGTAGACTTCCACTGTGCATGCTGTGTTTTCAAGATATGTGAAAGATTTTGCGTCGAATATTGAGACTATATATTGTCAACAAGGTAATTAATAAGTCTAATTTTGAATACTGCTGAATTAGTATTTATAAGTATATAATCATTAGTATATATGCTGTACAGAATTTTACCACGAATAAATGTAAAAAGATTAATTTATCAAAACCCTAGATTTATCATTACACTTAAAATACTATTATCAACGATAAAGCATATACATGTATATCATAAAAATTCAGAAAATGAATAGATTGAATATTTGTCAAAAGTCTTGTCAAAAACCTGTGGTCGGTCTTAGTTCTTGTACCTGACCCCCCCCCCCCCCCCCCCCCCCCCCCCCCCGACCCCCTTCCCAGGAGGAAAGAGAAGCAAGAAGGACTGTGGTTTTAACCATTTTTCTACAATATAATATGATGTTCCAGCAAGTGTCTGCAATGCAATCCTACTTTGATGCTACCATATAAATATATTTTTTCCAGAATGGAACCCACAACAGCAAGTCCGAAACAAACTTTCATAAGGACAGTTGCACCAGATTTACTGCCATGGTACAACATGTATAAAGTGGGCGAATTTGTCTCCAGAATGAGTGGTTTTTCATCAATCTATTCATGGTGTCAACAGAGAATGACAAAGGTTTTATGATTAGTTTGTAGCCTGTAGTTTAGTATTTGTCAATGGCATTAATTAAGCAAGTTTCTAAATTTGAAATTGAAGTGATGGGAGATTTATACTATGGCCAGATCCAGAAGGCATATGTCTATAATGAATACTTTAATAATGTGACTAAATCTAATTTAAATATTAATTTATAATGAAAGGATATTTTATTTACAATTACTGATAGATATTTTCAGAGAATGGAAGTCATGTTTTTTTTTTAAAGATTTTGGAGGAATGAATTAGAAGTGCAGACATGAATATTGAAATTAGTATGGAAATGCATAGGCATGTAGCTATGCATGATTGCATGTAGCATACAAAAGAAAATATCATAGTAGTGGCTCATTAGACAGTAGCTGAAATTATTACAGAAATTTAAAATTTGGTATAAACAGAATACTCTTACAGAGTGAGAGAAAAATTTAACACTCTTTATGACAGCTGGAAAAGAAAATTATATTTCAAACACTACATGTTAAGTACAGTACATATTAAAGAAGTTCAAGATGATTTACTCTGTACTTGATTTAATCTGTTAAGTTGTTGTCTTCTTTTTTAGATTGTTGTTTTGAACAAAGACATATATGTATATACTAACTGTTAATGACTCTGTTTTAAAGGTACATGTACTTATGAAAACTCTTCTATTTTTCATCTTTTGCAGAAATCGAAGGAATCAGATGTATCAAGAGAAGCAAATTTTCAGGAAGAAATTCAGACAGCACTAAACAAAATTGAACTGTTAGAGAGAGAATTAAACATTTTGAAGAAAGACAAACAGGTACTAATTGCATCTAGTATGTAGAACTAATCTAGATATAGATTTGGCTCAACGTGAAATTTGGACTGATGCTTTCAATGAATCTCATGACAGTCCGCCATAATTTATGTCTTGAAATTCAGCCCCAACATAGGTTGTTTATTGATACATTTAAAAGTGTAATATTTACGTGTCTCCGAGTAATAGAGTTCTGTCTAGACATGATTAAAGTGACAGTCATGATCAGTCTAAGAACAGTATATATATAGACCTACCACAACAATTAAAAAGAAACTGTTGTGATTGTCATTAATGCACATACATATGTATGACTAAATTTATTTATTTCTGTTTACATTTACTTGTGTTTTAAAAAGGATGGTCCATATAATTTGGTCCAACCGACATTGTGCTCCCCCTGCCAATGTTTGTGTGCCAGGTGTGGCCAACCTCTGGACAAGAAGCAATCAAATGTCTCGGAATTTACGACTACCGGTACATCAGTCCCACCCCCTCCCCCTCCTCCACCGCCACCCCCCACCCCCTCCTCCAGCAACACCGAGCTCCAGTGTGATGACCACCAGAATAAAGCCTAAAAGGAAAATAGTAAGTAAAATGATTGATGCTTAAATGATTTTGATATTTCACTAGATTCACTTACCGCCAATATACCAGTAACTCTTTCATCATTTTTGCTGAAATAATGTATTTTTACTTGAACTTAATTTCTGTACAGATCCAGGAAAATGAGAACAGAGTTTTTCTGGTGACAGAAGAAGCTTTGAAATCAGTCAAACTGAGGCAAAGGCAGAAGACTGTGGACTCTGAGGTGGGTTTTCAGTGATTGACAGTGTTATGACATCAAGTCATTATGTAGTTTTCAACTGTTTATTCCTCATATTAAGTAACCTCTTGCTGTAACTGAAGGAAATAAGCATCTAATAAACACACTAGTCTTATACTAAATTGCCATAAACCAACTACTGTATACAGGGAAATATTTGCCCCGTTTTATTTTCGCCCCTTTTGCCCTTGTTGTTAGTGGGCGAATTTAAGACTGGGGGAATTCCAATGTCTCAAACTATCCTTCTTTAAACACAACTGTGTCTGGGCGAATTCAAGACGGGGCGAAACTGTTTGCAAGTGTAGAAGGGCGAAAATTAAACAAAAATAACCCTGTCTACAGAATTTAATTTGTTACAAATGTGATTGCAAGACCTGTTCAATTATTAGTACCAGTGCCAGATAGCTCAGTTGACAGAGCACGAAACTAGGGATTCAGGGATTATATATCTCTGTTAGCACACATTTCTTACAAGCATGCTCCCTGTAAACCATGTTTTACTGTAGACAAAATGCTATATTAATTGCATGCTGAATGATTTAAAGCTCAATGTCAAACTTGGGTAGACGAGTATTACACATGTACATGTATTTTGTAATTTACATAATTGTAAACTATCCTATTGGAATGATCAGCAAACTTCTGCCGAGTTTATGAGTAACAGTATCATATCAATCATCATGTTTATTTGTTGTTGTTTTTTTTAACAGCCAGGAAAGCAGACACTGGGTGAAGCTCAGATAAACAGTATAAAGTTAAGAAACTGCAGACCTGAGGGGGTCATCCAAGAGGATGTAACAGCCATGTAAGTTTTGATTATTTTCCATTGTTTTCATAAACAAAGTGAGCTCACAAAGTCTTACATTCATGCAAGTATATCTTTTATGCTTCACCATAATAAGGTCAGGTATGTTTTGTCACTCTTTTCTTTTTGTTAATTTTCCACCATGACAGCAATTTTCACAGATAGTGCTTACAGACATTGAGTTTATTATTAAAGATAAAATATAAATTAGTATACAGTTACATGTATTTTTAGCAGAGTTATGACCCTTGGACTTAATTTTTTTTTTTACCTCAACATAAATTCACTTATCATAAATAACTTAAATATAACTACTGGTACATGTATGTTTGAATAATGATTATTTAGTATAGTTAGCATTTGCTTTTAGTTTTCTCTGCTTATACATATAATGAAATCCCTTAATGACTGTTTCGGAATATATTGGGAATTAACTTGCCTCCTGTTAGGGCCTTCATGTCACTGACAATCTAATTGACTCATTTTGATTCTCATATAAACAAATAAATAATTACAAATTCAATTACTTGGCATATTACTCAACTATAGATGTTTAACATTCATTTTACAAGGATTGCTAAAGAAGCTGTCAAATTCAAGAGAACTTTAAAGAAAACAGACATGAAAAGGTACAGTAACCTCATCTGAGTTTTCAATTCATGAATAACAAGTAGTGTTTA
Organism: Magallana angulata; assembly: GCF_025612915.1. NCBI lineage: Eukaryota > Metazoa > Mollusca > Bivalvia > Ostreida > Ostreidae > Magallana > Magallana angulata. Next base: position 37,248,282 of record NC_069116.1, read on the forward strand.
TTTATTTACTGTATGTATGCTGTAAACAATGTGTATGGTTCTCATCATGTTTGATTTCCATCATCACTCAAAACTTAGAAGCAATGTGCAAATATCAATTCCATATGTCATATCTACTGGTATCTTCATAAATGTGTGTAAAGACAAGCCAAAATTTATTAGAAAGTTTTGATTTTGTTGATTATGATCCTGTACGTTTCTAGGAGCCCCGGGGGTACTCCACTGGTCAACAAATCGAGGAAGAGGGTGGCCAGTAGTCCCAGTAATCTAACCTCTGTGATGTACTCTGCACTTCAGGAAAAATTTGCAGTAAGTCTGATTTAAAGTGAGATGGTCACCATACATGTATGGCCTCCACCCCAAAAATTTGCCAATTTATTTACTGATCCATGTTTATATATGTCACGTACTGATAGTGGGTGAATGTTTTACTGCTAGGATGCATAGTTTGGTCATCTTCGCTAGCCTTGGATGAAAATCCATGATGTTTTTCTATTAGAGAACACCGTGAATTGTCACCCTTGTCTAGCGAAGATGAGTTTTTGTAACTTGAATAATTAACATGCTCATGCATTCAAGAGTAAAAGCCTCATATTAAAGGTGTCACAAACAGAAAAAAAATCATAAGGACAAAAATCATTATCAATAAAAGAGAGGGCAGAAGACTTCTATTATGTATTTTACCTATGATTTTTCCTTTCTGCAGACTGCAAATACTTCCATTGATGATATAGATGACACAGAAAATGATTTTCCCAAAAGATCAAAGAAATCACCAGTGCACAAACAAGGTCAAAGGAAATCTCCACGCTTGAGTGAAGGCAGCCCCAAAAACAGCTTCCACCATTTGAGATAAAAAAAATTTGTTTTGTTATAGATGGCTTTATAAATGAGTTTTCATTTAAAATTACTGTATTTCATAATATGTATACATTTTTGAAATTTTAGCTTTAATATTTCTTACTCATGAAAATACTGTTATTTTTATTATATGAATTGGGTTTTTACTGTTATGATACATGTACTGATATGCAGTGTTGCTAGCAGTACATGTACATGTGACTGTCAGTGTTAAACAATGTTGGAAAATCTACAAGCTTTATACTACTACTTCTGAATTAATATGTTCTTAAGTTAAACATTATACCCACTTACATGTAAATACTGTAAACCAATTTATAATCGTGACAACTTTATTTTGCACTTTACCAAAGATAAACTGGTTCATAGAAAGTAATATTTGATATTAAAATATAGATTATCCGGAAAATAGAACCATTTTAACAAGACCATGGACTTTCGATAGGACATAACTATTTCTTGCATTGAAATAAGTGAAAATTGATGCTGGTTATATGCAAATGATGCTGGAAATATGCACAGATTAGTCCTAGCTCAAAAGCCAGACAAATCTTGTTAATTTCAAATACCCATGGCTGAGTTGCCAGCAATGAAATAGGCCTATGTCACATTGCTTTTTGACACAACTACCCAAAGTCCAAGCTCCTGTTAAAATGGTTCTAATATATCTGACAGAGACAGAGGACTGGTGTGCAATAGGAAATATTCATGATGTTGAGGTTTTCTTGCATGTAAACACAGGTGGTTTACAGTAAACATTTAGTAATATATTGATTGCTTAACTGTTATGTTAAAGAAACCAAAAAAATGGGCATTTGACAAACATGTACATATATACATGTATATTTAATGACTGGTACGTCTACTTAATGTTAACAGTCATTTATCAGATTGACATATATGAGTTATCACTATTTGTTGGGTTTAATTGTTTTTATGTGAGTGTTTGTTTTATTATGCAACGCAATAATAGATTTTATGATATTCACTGTTAATTTCATTTATTCAAGTTTATCCATGTGAAATAATATTTGTGTTAACACACTTGTATATTTGTGATGTGAGGGAGAATTTATGAAGCATCGTCAGCTGATATGTGTAGTTTTCACCTCAGATTTAAATCAGAGTGATATTTGGGACTTGCACTTTCTTTGCTACTTACATGTATTTCCAAGAAAATAGCTTACTGCTAAAGTCTTTCTATTTCTAGTCACATTCCTTCCTCAGATTTTTGTCTGAGTGATATTACATTTTTTTGCAATTATAATAAACTTTTGTTTGTATTGGAATGAAAGTGTTATCATTCTTGTAGGATGTTCATATACATCTGTGCAATCCGATGGTTAACAGCACTCTGCTATTTTCAACAGCAGAAATGCAGATTGTATAAAAACCTTGGCAAGATATTGATAAAAGCATTCATTTTGCAACAATTTTTACACTTAACTTCTGCAATAATATCACAGGACTTTCTAGCAGAAACGTGGTCTTCATCATAGACGGAGCGGTGTGTACCATCATGACCATAGTTGCAAATTAAGTTTTGAAGACAGTCTACAAGAGAAAATGCTTATAGTTGAATAATTGAATATTTAAACTGATCAATTTTCAAATAATAAAACCATGTCATTCGCTCCAAACAGATGTCACACAGACAGGTACTTCTAATCGTTATTTCGTTTACTTCCAAGCCTGCGTTTGAATAGTTGTGACGTTTCCGCGGGAAATTTGAAGAACTCTTCAAGCGAAGGAGGTACTAAAGTGGGTTTGTTTATTATGCAAAATGACAGATGTTTGGATTTTAATTCATTTAGCGTTTATTCAAATACTTTTTAATCGAAAGAGATGTACAATGTCATTGTGGTGTTTTCTGCTGCCTTTCCTAGTACCAACACTTGCGGCACCTAATAGAACTGCAGTTATCAATGTTTACAAAGCGGAAAAGCCAACCAGTCGGCCACAATTGTCATCAACAATAAAGACTGATCATGCTATTGCAGAAAATGTGCGGGGAAAATACTCTGAGCTAGGAAATGTCAAAGAAACAAATGGAAGGCTGCATATGGTAACTGCTTGGAATTAATACTGTTTGTGGCGACGCCCCCTACAAAAGTTCAGCATTATTACCATATATGTACACGCTAATATTATAAGACCCAGTATACGAAAGGCAAAAACAGGATTTAATTTGTTTATGTATGACAAATCCATAAGAATACATAAATGATTGTAATAGGTATACAGGTCTTTGGTAAACAGGTCCAGTCACCCCACAGTATATCCATTTTACAAAATTATATATACATGTAGCTTTACCATGTTTACAGAGCTTAATTACCAAAGAGGGACAATTTAGAATATTTTTTGCAGTTATTTAAATATATGGAAAACATAGCTTTAGCTAAAATGAACAAATACTTACCATAATGTTCTTTGGAAACATGACATATATGTAAACATTTTACATTTAAAAAATGTATCCCCTTGATAGATTTAGCAGGTGTAAGGTTTTTGTGGCTATGTTCAGCAATTAAATTTTACATTAACCAGTTACAAGGGACCCCTACATAATGAATTGGAATGGGATCAATGTGGGACTTTTCTTCTAAGGTTGAATCATGAATGTACCTCTGATGTTCTGTCAAAGTACAAAGGAACAAGCAATTTGAAACTGCTATATCAAACTATATAAGCTAAATTGAGAGATAGTGCTTAATTAAGCTGCCAAGTTTGTATACACAATCAAACATGGTTCTATCAAATAGATTTAATATAATGAATTTAGCTTACAGTCAAGTCTGTTTTATTCTTTTGGTCAAAAAAGAGTTGTATTTACCAAAATTGAATTTATCTATTTTATTCTGGAATGATCACTACCTTCAAAGTTTGTATGAATCATCAAGAAGAGCATCTTATTGTTTATATTTACATCTTTCTTGTACGATAAATTATTAAATTAATCATAATAGTAGATAAAAGTATGCAAATTATTGTACATCAGTACGTTAGATAACACAGGTTATGCTTTTTTTTCTGTAATGTCTTTACCTTCATATCCTACACAAATCGGCAAAGAAAGCATTTTGTTGTTTAGATAAAATTCTTTGATTTAAATAAAATATAATTTCAGATGTCATCTGACTGTGATTCTGATGATGAGAGACACTTTGCAAGGCTCCCAGAAAACTGGATTGCCGTGTTCCATCTGCGAGAACGAAGTGGAAGTTCCGTCAACGACTTGCACAAAGAATGCACATCCATGATTGATAGGGTAATTTAACATATACAGTAGTATTTATATACACGTATCATATCTAAATACAAGGAGTTTGAAACTTAGTAGGTTCATCATTATCAGTATGGCTTTATCAGTCAACACATTGCAACAATAATTTTACTTTTGCAGTGTATGGAAACTCAGTGGACCAGTCAATATTCCATACCTCAGGGATGATATGCAAATTGTATGATGGCATCTTTTGAATTTTTTTTTTTTTTTTTTTAGATGCAAAGAGCTTTAGTATTTGGAGCATCAGCCATTATTATTTTGACTTTAAATCCAAGAATATTGAAAGAGGTAAGTTGTTCTTAAATGAAATGTTTTCCAAGGGAGTGAAGTTTTCATCATTTGATTTGTTCTGATTACTTAATATGATAATCTATTTTGTTATGCTTTTAGTTTGAGGGTAAACAGATGTTTTCATGTCCTGTGATCATTGTGGAGGCTTTAGAGAATGTGACAAATTTTGTCAGCATTCTGAAGAGGTATGTCATATGATATATTTGAATTTAATATTGTTCCTCTATATATTTTTTTCCTTTTTATATGTACATGATTTATGATATCATTTACATCATCTTTCAGCAAAATGAAAATGAAGGCAAAGATATATCAAGCTCCAAAGACATCTGTAAGTGATATTGTCATGAATGATTATCTGTTACCGAAGATGGATTATCAAAAAGTACGGGACTAATAGCACCAAAATCCTACTCAGTTAATGGCAATGCAATTTATTTTGTTAGGTCACCTGAGTCACACAGATGAACCTTTATTCATCAGTTTTCATTCCTTAATTAGTGTCTGTTGTTAACTTTTAGGCATTTTCATTTACTTCTTTTAAATTATGTAGCCAATCTTCATTGTGTGTAGCATCACTGGAAGAAGGGGAAGCATCAATTATGAAATTCATGATCCCCATCCCTCATGGGCCACGAAGTATAAGTAAAAAAAAAAAAGGAAAATTCTTGGAATCTTGGCTATAGAGGTCACAGACTGGTATTTTCAACTGTCAACACAAATCAATTTCTGCATACAATACAAAACCGGGTGTTGCTTGCATTTCTTGGGAATCATACAAAATTCTCAAAGGAATTTATATATTTGTCTAACAGCATGCACTTGTCCACGAAATACTTTTTGAATAATTAAAAAACTTGTTCATTCTTCATCATTAAAAAACAACTCTCTCTCTCTCTCTCTCATATGAAAATATCAAAATTTTAATACATGTGATATTAACTACTAAAGCATACTGAGTAATGCCAAATATCTGGGCTGCACAAAACATGTAGGTGGTGGTATACCCATGTATACATTAAGTTTCTTGTTTCAGTTCCCAACCCTGACCCTGTGGGCTATGTGTGGTAGACCCACCAATGGTCACAGCTACCACGAGTGGGATGGAGTGGTCTGTATGGGGACAGAGGAGGAGTCAAGTGGAAAAGTAAGGCAATCATATAACTGAAAAGTGACACCATCTAGGCATGTAACATTGTTTTTGTAAAAGGGGGGGGGGGGGGCAGACTTACGCGGTGGTGGTGGAGGTGCATACGATCTTAAACTTCTATTTTAATGCCATTTTGTTAATTTACCATATATATTTTTACATTTACCATAGAGTTTTTAACATGCTCCAAAAAATGCTGAGGGGGGATAACTCCTTTTAAATTGTCTGTTTTGAGAAAAAAATTCTGCTGTGTAAATGCCATAATATAACCGATTCATTTGATCTGGATCCTTCAGATACTAGTACAAACTAGTACAATTATATCTCATAAGAGAGATAAAATCAAATCCCAACAATTGCATCATGTAGAGATCGAGGTTTTACATGATAAAATTTCACACAAAATATGAAATAAAATTAAAAATTTGTTAAAAAAGTAAATCATTTTCTTAATAAAATTCTAATATATTAATATACAAATTTATTTTGTTACTACAGGCAGATCCTGTAAGTTTCTGGAATTTTTTCTACTCTGGAACATTTCTGATTCTGATGTTGCTTGCTATTAAATCTAGAAGACGTTTGAACAATGAATGGGGAGAGGAATCTGAAATTGAGGTATAGATACAGGTTCATATGGTTTCTCTTCTTTCACAATATGTAATATTTAACAGATTTCTAAGAATTAAATCAATTTGTTTTAGCTTTATTTTTTTAACACAGAGGAAAATGGCCGAATTGATTATGATTATGATACCTATGATTATGATACCTATACCATTCTTTTTTTTCAGTCTGCTTTAAGAGACTTGACTTTCAAAGCTCTGTCCTCCATGAAGACAATAAAATTGAAGGAAAATCATCTGAATCCAAATGCTTTGTGTGCTATTTGTTTGGAGTTGTTCAACAGAAAACAGGTTTGTTTCAATTGTTCATACTTTACAATTTACACTTATGTGCACAAGGCCTAGTATATTTAAAAGCATTTTATTTTTACACCTTGGAAAGATGCTTTGTGCTTACAACTTTTGATGTTTGTACATGTCTGATTTCTATTACTCACAGAAGGTTAAAATTATTATTTTTGCATGGCAATCTGAAAACAAAACTGCATGATATTTTATTTTGCAATCTTGACTTCCAATTGATGAAAATGTTTTGTATACGTGGTACATATTTTGTGCATTTGCTACATCAAAAAACCAACATACCATAGTTTCAAAATTTGTTGACCTATGATTTTTCTTTCTTATTCAGAAACTAAGAGTGCTTCCATGTTCCCATGAGTTTCACACTAAATGCGTCGACCCATGGCTGTTAAATAATAGGACCTGCCCACTTTGTAAACTCAACATTGTTGGTAAGTTCTAGATTCAAGCAGAATGACAAACAAGAATCATGTCAAATCTGTCATTGTATATTTTCTCTATTATGAAATTTGATCTTGGTCTTGACTTGGTCAGCAGTGGACTTGTGTGATAATCAGTCTTTCATTATACTGTGCCTATAAACCTATGGTTGCACTGTATTTATCAGCTCATAGTTTTATTTGAGGTACTATATATTATCAGCCTTTGATTGTACAATTAGTGACCATCAGTATATCCGAATATGCTTTGACCATCAGTCTATGGTTTTTTACTGTGACTATTAGTCTTTCGTTATTTTGTGACCATAAGTCTATGGTTTAAATGTGACTTTTAGTCTATGGTTTTACTGTGACCATAAGTCTATGGTTTTACTGTGACCATAAGTCTATGGTTTTACTGTGACCATAAGTCTATGGTTTTACTGTGACCATAAGTCTATGGTTTTACAGTGACTATTAGTCTATGGTTTTACTGTGACCATAAGTCTATGGTTTAACATTGACTATTAGTCTATGGTTTTACAGTATCAGTTAGTCATGCTTTGACCATTAGTCTATGGTAATACTGTGACTATTAGTCTATGGTTATACTGTGACTACCAGTCTATGGTTATATTGTGACTATTAGTCTATGGTTATACTGTGACCATCAGTCTATGGTTTTACAGTATCAGTTGGTCTGTGGTCATGCTTTGACCATTAGTCTATGGTTATACTGTGACTATTAGTCTATGGTAATACTGTGACTATTAGTCTATGGTTATACTGTTACTACCAGTCTATTGTTATACTGTGACCATCAGTCTATGGTTATTCTGTGACCATTAGTATATAGTCATGCTGTGACCATCAGTCTTTGCTTTTACTGTAAACATTAGTCTTTGGTTACACAGCCTAAAGTTGTATATTAGCTATGAACCTTTAGTTATGCTATGACCATCAGTCTGTGGTTCTACTGTGACCATCAGTCTGTGGTTCTACTGTGACCATCAGTCTGTGGTTGTAATGTGACTATCAGTTCGGGTTATACACTGACCAGCCTACCATAACGATACTGTCACTATCATCCTTTTGTTGAACCATCATTGTAGCAGATACTTATACTGTCACCATCAGTCTATATATAGTCAGTCTATGTTTTGATCATTTTAATTAGTCAGCTCTTAACATATATATTCCAATGAAGTACTTATTTGACTTTGAAGGATAACCTGGTTTGAGTTTATCATCCTTGTGAAAATGTTATGTAGTGTATATATTACATAAGTAAAATTTTAAATGCTAAAATATTTTAGCAAAACTGTAATAATGCTTCTTTTTCTTTTTTTTTTTTTTTTTAGATGAAATGGCCAAAGGAGGCAGTATATGAAGACTAGACTATAAGCAAAGATTTTATAAAAGAGCTTTATCACCAATGCAGAAATGTTGTTCATGCATTGCATTTTTTGGTGGCTTGGAATGTGGTATGGACAAAAAAAAACCAGCAATGCTTTAAAATCTAATAAAGTTAAACCCCGTCATTTTGTGGTTGCATCAGCCAAGATAAGACATTTGACTTTTGTAAACAATAATTGTGGTCTTTCAGATTGTTATGTATAAGCTGATAAAATACTGTGTGTATACATGCTTTAATAACTGTGATTTGTACAAATGTATACTATGGAATCATTAGAATTCGTGATGGCTTACTTTTTGTGGTATACATGCGTAGCCCTCCCTTCAAATTTAAATCCTTGATGAAAACAAATTTTGAAAGGGTAAGGTGTCTTACTGAAACTGAAAAGAAACAACCACAAAATTACATCACCACGAATAAGCTAAAAACCCACAATCTACGAAATTGCCCTCACCCTCCCCCCCACAAATTAAAATGATTATACAATATTTTACTGCAAAACATTTAATGATTATTTATTGAAGTTCTATTCCATCCTTTTATATTCTTCCAAAAAAAAGTAGCACAGAAAGTTTTACAACACTTAGCAACACTTAGCAACACTGAAAAAATACTTTTAGTTTTAAAATTTGTCCGTTTTCCTACAGGGCTCTTCATTTTAAGAAGATAAATAGAGTCTAAAAATGGCCAGAACTATCCAGCCCTCTTAAGCTTTAGATTCTTTACTAAATGATCGTTAAAATTCATATACAAATATTCAAGGTAAATCTAATCAATATTATGTTGATTACCTAGCCTTAAAATACATGTATAAGAATAATTGTTTTCTTATGAATTCACAACTTGATACCAAAAAAAAATGTTCTCCAGAATGAATGTTGCATACATTTTAAGTTTGTAGCCTAGTATATAGTTGTTATGAATAAATATGTTGAAATGTTAAATTGACATATATTTAAATTACATCAAGCATTGTTCTGAGAAAAAAAATCACACATTTATCAGAAAATTTATACATTTATATGTTCAATTTATGATTGTGTTCCCCTTAGAAGATGCGTTTTACATTGCAACAGAATATGATGATCTAAACTGTTTGGGAGTTTAGTTTTTTTTGTTTGTTAATTGATGTGAGGATTTTATTATAATTATATCAATTTTTATAATACATTGTATTTTGGGTATGTTTTGAGAGATGACTGCATTCACCAGTATGTATAACCTTATTTATCAAGTATTGTATAATAATACAATGTTCACAGATGTGCTATCAATAATATTCTGTATATTTATTTGTTATTCAAAGGTGACTTGTTAAAAATAAATGCATTGAATGAGAACACTGCGTCTGCCTCATCGTTCAATGACTTTGGTGACCCTATGTCGATTTTAATGCTGCAGAAATGTGCACTGAAAGTCATAATGTTTTACATTCCTACATCAGGCAAAATCAACGATAATTTAAAAACATTGGCTGTTATATTTAACCATCCCATTTTTAGCTTTAGTAGTGGATCTATTTCACTCATGCCATTACCTTTATCTCCGAAGATGGAATGACATTATGTATGTATGGAAAGTAAATGGTTGCTTCCAACCAATCGGTATGGGATGGGGAAAAAAGTAATTTCCTAGATCTATTTCCAGTTCTAATTAAGTAAACATTGCGTGGATTTGCAATATACCTCTATCTCTATAATCAAAATTATTTGGTACATTTGATTTCTCAGTTAATAACCGACGCGGTCAGTTACGGAAATGGGGGGGGGGGGGGGGTCACAAGTATGCTTGTAGGATATTTCAGGACATCTTAACTTAGAGCATGCATGATTTTCAGATTTTCCCGCTTTGCTACATATGAACACTATCTGATGATCTTTATTATTACAGAGAATTATTAAAGACAGAATCGGCGCAGCCAGGGACCACAAAGGCATTATGAGTATAAATGCACAGGTCTCTCATCTTCGCTAGCCAAGTGTCCGATTCGTTTTTCTCAGAAAGCGAAGATGCAGTTTTCAGTGTAAGAGTTGAAAGTATAAGATCTGAGTGTAAGAATGATAAAATAAATTAACTTCCTCCCAATAATGGGAATTTTTATTACTCTTTATACAACAACACCAAAAAAATCTGCTAATTAATGAAACTATTCCGATAAGTTTTCAAATAAAAGGAAGGAAAATTAAACGTTTGTGTTTTATTTATGGTAAGAGTAAAATAAATACGTTTTATAAATGGGATCTTTTTTACCCTACAACACGCATAAGTTTGCTACAGAAATCATGCCCAGAGGATCTATTTATGATCTAACCGAAAAACAGCCGCATAACACTGACAGCAGAAGATTGATCTGAAAGCGGAAGTAAATACGAGGGCTTGTCATTGCGTGTCCAAGACTCGCTAATTTCTAACTACGCTCTGGAATGAAAATCTTTTGTTCCCAGTATTATCTCGTCTTTTTTTCTCTAGGAATTTGAAATTAGATTGTCAAAGGACCATACGTTACCCATGTTATTATCAGTGTATTGAAGAATCAATGCGGAAAATCCTATTTGTTTGTCATTCTTCGTAATATCACATTTTTTTTATTGCAAAAACACATTTTTTATTAGCTCGATTGGAAACGATTCTAGAGCCATCTAAGATAAAATCGTAAACATTAGAATATGGCTCAGTGGTATTCATCGTCAAAATGTGAATTACTTATAGTAATAACAATAATCCTTAAATGATATACGACGTTTTTATGAAATATTCAGAACCTTTTATCAAACATTAGCGAAGTCTCTACTCTTTGAACAACCCACCCCTACTCCCGACCAAGAATACTGTTTTCATTTCAAATAATTTGATATCTTGTTCTGCATTTATGAAATGAAGACATCAGAAAAGTTATGTTTTAAAACAAAGGAGCAGAAGTACCTAGATCATCCGTAATGACGCGTTATGGGTAGTACCAATATATACTGACCAATCTCATTTATCATTTGATAAACAGCGACATGTATCTCGAAACCTGATGATACAATCGTAGGACGTAATTCAGTATAATTGGATACCCAGATTAGTCAGTTCGTGTACGAAAGGCTTGCGATTACACCTAAAATGATCGGATTTCCCAAATAACCAACCAGTGCGCGTTTTCTTCTTCTCGCCCTGAGGCCCTAGAGGTTCGGATGTAAGCGATGGACCCAAACAATGTTCGACACGTATTTGCACAAACCATACCCTCTACCGCTCACCCTTTGGTTCGGGTTCATTTGGCTTTGTCATAGTTTTCTTATCACGTGACTCTTTAAAGGGTATATGTACTGGGCCCACTTGCTTTAGTAAGACCTGAACTCTTATCCCAACTAGAAGTACGTTATCTTCATTTTTACATCTGTAGAAAATCTATTTCATAGGACTGAACATTACTGTTGCAGATATTTTTTTGGCCTTGGAACTTTATCATCTGTGTTTCCAATATTGTTCTTTCAGAATGCTTAGATTAGTAGTACTTGGGGCTTTGGCCTCCATGGCCTTTGGCATGAACCTTGGAGGTCTGAACTTAGGAGCCAGTAAGTTGACTGTAACAAAATTTTGTTAAATTTGATAATCAGTGATAGTGACAAATCAAACAAGGATAAAGTACAGAGTGTATATTGTTTGATATCTCTATTGAAAAGAAAAGGCATAGAGATTATCCCTGTTAACCACCAAATTCGTACATCTAATTTTCCTCGTTGTCACAAAGCAAATATATAAACAAGAAAAAATTTGTGTTTAAGCCAAAATTAATGGTAATAACAAACATAGGTTATTATTTTTTGGTTAAGTTAATCTTAAAGAAAACTCATTATTTTTCACTTGTGATAAAATTGAAAGAATTTCCGTAAAATTGCAACAACAACAAAATTGAAAATTGTTATACGCATCGTTTATTCGAATCAGTGGGCGGACTCATGGGAAACCTCGGTAATATGCAAAGCATGCTGAAAAACATGCCACCAGGAGCCATTGAGAACGCCATGAAAAGCCTGACCCCCGAGAAAATCAACGAAGCTCTGGAGAACCCCCAAATGCAGAAAATGATGGAAAGCATGGGTTAGTGCTCTAAATGCGCTCACAGTTCGGGTCATGCCCATTTAATTCCTTTACACAAAAAGTTCGAAAACGCTGAATTACACAAAAAGTTCGAAGACGTAGTTTAACTTTTCATTTATTTTCTCATTGTTAATTATTTTTGTTTAATATGAACTGTCTCAAAACACTTACCATTCTGGTTTCTATGAATAATCTGATCGATAAATTATCACACAGAAAGCTTCATTTTAGATTTTTTTGTAAGCGGCAAAATGTGTGAATTTATGCAGGAATCACAAAAGAACAGGCTGAGCAGGCCGTCAAGATGATGCCCAAGGACCCTAAAGTCCTCGCCTCCATGATGACCGACAAACTCGCCGGCAGCAAGGATACCTTTGAACAGATGGGCCTCCCAGGTTAGCTTAAATTCACACGGATCAATGATGTACTTACTCATTGAACGATGAATACCCAAGCTCAGTCTTCGAATGTGTCAGTTTTAGCTAAAACTTTCCACTCTTTACAGTTGATGAGCTCCCCGCAATTGTTGGCGAGCTGAAAAATAAATTTAAGGATGATTTTGGAATTGATTTTGATAACGGTAAGTTGTCTTTTGAAACGGAAAGAAATGATGAATAAATGTCGAATCCATTTAAGAAATACTATTTCTATGAATGTCTGTATCACAGATGACGAAGAATCCGTGATCGGTAAACTGAAGCAGGTCGCCATTGATCGTCTGAAGGAAGAGGGAGTGGAGATCGACTCCGAAGATCCCGAGAAAACCAAGAAGTCCATCATCCAGAGAGCCAAGGCTTACTTTGGCGTTTCCCGTAAGTCGTTAACGACTTTAGCCGTTTTTCTTAATACATTTTTCTTTGGTCTTATCGATACAAAATAGACTAAATGTTGTGTTAGTTGTTGAAGTTTTTGGGGGTTTTTTTTCTGCAGCCGACATGGACGATGGGGAGTTCAGACAGATGGTTCTGAAGGATCTCCTGATCAACCTCCAACAAAAAGGATTCGACATCGATCCTGGTATTGAATCTTATCAAATTTTACCTTATAATATTCAACGGAGATAATTTTTTAAAGAATACATTTTCACAGAATATATATAGCAGCCATATTTAATTGTTCCTTGAACAGAGGAGCCAAAGGAATCTATCATGAAGCTGAAATCCATGGCTTTCGAGATGGCCAAGAACTACGGATTCGAGATCGACGAGCAGATGGAATGGCCCGAAATCAAAAAGAAGGTCATGGAAACCATGAGAGAGAATGGCGTTCCAGTTGGTAAATAGTCTTACATGGAAATCTCATCAACATTGTGTCTCGGGACTCAAATTTTAGCCTTAAGCGGTGGTGCAATACATTAAGTGAGGAGCTGAGTCTACCCTCAACTCTAATATTTTGAATAGAGAATGTTTCTGAAGATATTGATTGTATCTATTTTTTCAGATGACCAGGAGAAACTCATCCCCTACCTGATGGAGAAATTCCAGGAATACCAGCCACTCATCCTCGAGTTCCTTAGCAACATGCGTAAGAACAATTAATCCTATATCCAACTCACGTTCTGAAACATACATTGTTCCACCTTCCACCAACTAGCAATTTCATAATTATTTTTTTTTGCCAATGCTTAAGACTTGGTAAAGATAAGAAATTCATCAATAAAATAGCTAAACAAAAACTGGTCAATAAAAAACCACGCTCCCCTTACAGAACCCGAGGTTGTTCCCCAGATGGTTCCCCAGATGATGCCCCAAATGAGACCAATGCCAGTGATGCACCCAATGGCCATGCAGCGTCCACCATTCGGTAAGTTCCGACCGTGTCTTCGGATTGCATTATGTGCTGACAAATGTATCCTTATTCATCCACTTACATGAATGCGTAATTATTTCAACTGCATCTTGGTATATTCAATTTGTTTTAATTTTAGCCATGCCCTTGACCCTCAACCTCGAAATCAACATTGACGACAACGAAGAGTCAGAATTCGGTGGAAGATATCGTAAGTTTTGTCAAACTATTGCACGTTCCAATTGTAAAATAATCCGAATAAATAAGCTATCAAACAGTGCTAAGAGCTGTGCAACGTTGATTGGGTTATAACTCCATTAATCTTCATAATATCCTTTAGAGTGAAGAAAAAATGTGAATGCTAGTTGTTTAATTTCATTTGCAGAGTATGACGAAGAGGCTGAGATGATGGAAATGCTTCAGGATCTTCTCCACTAGTGAGTAGTTTGAAACAATTTGACTTGAAAAAAATAATTATTCAAATGTTAGTAAAAAGTACCGATTTCGTTGAAGTCTAAGGTAACGAATGGTAGACATTGCGTTTCCTAATTTTTACAGCCGCCACATGGCCAAGAAACTGATCGCCGAGAACCAAATGCTCCACCACCGCCTGATGGCCTTGGACAGACCAGTCATGTCAAGGTCACCCATGCTCACCGCCATCATGGCCAGATCTGAGGAATAAATAAAGGAGTTTGGAGAAGAAAAAAAACCCCGCGAGATAAGAACAGCGATGGAGACCTGCAACTCGAACCAGAACAACATAACAGATGTATAAGGCATCAAATTACAACGTTTTAGAATTGATTTAACAGCAACAATAACAAATCATGTATACTACTTCATTAAAATCTATTTAAAAGAAACATGACTTTTGCTAATCATGTTTATTTTTTGTGTTTTTTTATTTGTGATTTGCGTTTATTAACCAATGAAACTAACGTAGTATTGTTCTGATAAAGAGAAAACAAACGTTCAAGTGGAAATATTTTACAGCTACAGTATGTATACATAAGTAATGGAAAATTGAACGCGTGATATAAACACCCCACTATCTCTTGTCATTTTGATCTTTACACACTTATAATTGAGGGGGATTGAAAAGAGATACGTTTGTTCTCTTCTTAAATAAGATTGCATTACAATTTGCTAAAGCTGGGATACATGTAAATCTTTTCAAGTCCACTCCTTGATTTTATAATTTGCAAAGATGAATTTAAAAAATGATATCAATGGCATTTAGAAATTATATAAGTTGTCTCAACACAATTTCAGTTTAATTCAAATTAAATTGAAAAATTACATTACGAATAATTTTAGTTATCAAAAATGAGAGATTGGGTTCTAAATGAATTAAGTGAATCAAATTTTGGAAAAAAATATTTAGTCTCCAAAAAATTGCAGAAATTTCACGTTCAATCGAAAATCTTACCTTATTCTACATTCAAGTAGAAATCTTGTTATCATTTCTTTTTGCATTATCTTTTTTAATCTTAATAATTTGAAAAATCTATCATAGATACTTAGTTTATGTGACAGAGGGGAAAAACATTTTTAAATATAATCTTTTGGAGAAGTTTAATCTTATCAAATATACAACATAAATCATTAGTTTACATCCGTTTACAAGTGCTGGGATCTCTGTAGAATATGTTTACTTATCTGATAAGCAGTCCCTTTACTTCCGGGTTGATTTGTTTCCATTGTTCAAAATTAAGATTGAAGCAAAGATATCAACATTAGTTTAGTGTAAATAATAATGTAGGAATAATAATGTTTGTTTAACTCCAGTAATAAAACAAGAAATTTAGATGATGAAGAATTCTTCATCATATGTTTGATCGATTGTTCTATTTATTATAAGATGTAATATACATGTGTATAACGATTGCAAAACGGTTGTAGCCTACTGTAGTATACATAATTGTCTTTTGGTATATCAATATAGGTCAGTAATAAAGATATAAATGTATAATATAAATCTGCTAAATGTTTTCTATTTCTCTAATTCTTCAGAAATTTCTTTGTGTTCATAGTGCTATTCACAAAACCAATTCTGTGTATAAACCAGTATACATGTAAAAAAAAAAAACCAAAAGTTTCAAAAACGTTAAAAACTGTCTTCAAATGTACCCGGTATTTTTAAGCAGTGTTCATATAGTGAATAACAGCGTTTTACCCGTTATCCTTAGTACATTTTTGTTGGAAAATGTTTACATTGCATAATGATGTCTATATTTTATGCCTTTGAGGCATATTTTTCGTAGAAACTTTTAACTTTATTGAAAATGCACGGATTGACGTCAAAATTCGTAAGGATCGAAAACAACGACTTTACGAACTTTCACTCCATTTGTATAGATAATAAACTATAGATCGGAGAGAGTTAAGAAGACATCATTTCTGAAATATTGAAGTAGTCATTTGCAGATTTTATTGAAGAAGTAAAGTATGTCAGAATTAAGAACAGAGAGATGAAATTATGTGAATAGTAAACTCCTTTCTTTTGGGGTTCATACCACAGGCACTTGTTTCTGAGAAAAATTTACCCTATAATATAATAATAACTATTAATAATAATAATTATTATTATATATAATAATAATTATTATTATTATACTATAGGGTAAATTTTTTTCTCAGAAACAAGTGCCTGTGGTTCATACGGACTATGAAGGTAGCAAAAGCGAATCTCTGCAAGTGTCCTTCCATATATAAATCATTTTTTAAATAAAATATGCGTGACAATCAAATTGTATATTTTCCTAAAGCATTTAAAATCAACGAATTTGTTTGACAAAAAGCGTAACTCTGGAGTTAAAAAGGAAAACATGCGTTTAATGATAATATTTCCTGAAAATTTTTCAGACATACTATAAAATATACATTTATTTTTTGAAATACACCGGATATGAAATGATACATCAAGCAATATGCTTTTAAAAAAATGCTACTTGTTGCAATAAATATAAGCGGTTCTGTTTAATATTGTAGGACCCTTTAAATTATAATTGATCATAATTATTTCTAGTTTTTAATTAAAATCCAATAAATGAGAAAAATTACTTGTAAGTAAATTTCAATATCATAATTCATGTATAATGTCATCATAAAGTAATAGCTAAATACAACAACATCGGTTTAATTAAACTTATTGGTGGTTACAAAAATAAGGCAACATTTAATTATCCATTTTACAAAGTTGCCTCGAATATCAAGCATCTTAATATCTTAACAAAGATTTGTTTGTTGATGGATCCGCTTTGTCGAATATAAAAGCAATTAATTTGTATTATGATAAACTTTCTTTGGCATCCGGCTTGTTCTTACCTTTTTGAAGAAATCCCCATAAAAAATATTTACGATAAGTAAAGGTATAAACTAAAAGAGGGAAGTTGTATCTCGTTTATTATAAAACAAATATTTACCGTGTACCCTGATGTTTTAAGACAACCTCGGGCCATTAGAATATTACTTTCATTTAACCTGTGAATTACGGATTAATACGTAACTGCAGACGACCCAAACCTTGCCGTCTGCTGTTCGATCTGAGAGCAATTTACACGGTGCCACGTGTGTTTCATGTTTCTTCCTGATGCCCCTCAATTGTATTGCATCTTCCGTAATCGACATGTTACCCGAATGTGATGTTACCCGAACCGTCATATTACATCAGAGGTAATATATATAGCCGGGAAATCCAGATTTTAGTCAGTTACACAGTGAACTCGCAAGCAGTAAGTAGATGTGGTTGAATTATATGTGCAACAATTTTTTTTTTTAAAGAAAATTCCTTAGCTACCTTTATTTTTCTAAGAGATTGTTGATTGATGTCTGAAATCATGCAAATAATAATTGCTGACATCAGGTGAATCTTGTATCATTGTCACCCCCATTCAATACAAACCATTACCAAGTGCTTTATTCTTTTATATTTCTATTGTAGAAATGATCCGAATTGTAATTATTGGAATGCTGGCAACAGTTGCCATGGGCCAAAGTAAGTTTGCGGTCAAGTTGTTGAAACCTTGGGCAAGTTGAGCTTTGATACTAAAGAATGCATCTTCTTGGTATCAAATTTGGAATCATATAAAATGATGCAAAGCTTAAAAGGGCTTGATGGTTGTGGTCATTTTTACACTATATCAATCTCCAAAAAAGAAGAACTGTATATTAAAAGAAAGCAAATATTCAATTTCTAAATTTGAATATTTTAATTTTTTTCTTTACTAAATGATAAGTAAATAAATCAATATAAAAATTTACAGAAAAATCTGATGGTTAATTTTGACCATCCAGTTTCCATATTGAATTTTAAAGAAAATCAAACAAAGCAAGAACTAGAAAACGGTTAAAAATTGATTCTCAAACAACACTACTGTATCCGAAAACAAACCGTCCATCTAACATTACTGTTATATTTGATTTGCATCATTGTTCAACGTTTGCTTTTCAGTGTTTGGCGGTATGGACATCTCAAGCATGATGTCAAGCATCAACCCAGAGATGTTGAAAGACCTTACCCCAGAGAAAATCGAGGATGCCCTCAAGAACCTCCCCCCTCAAATGAAGGACATGATGCACAGCATGGGTATGTCACAACCTGATAACCGCTGCATCTTTAATAACTGTTAATATATACGATTACCACACATTTTCAATTAGGGGAAGATACATCGATCATTGCCCCCCCCCCATTAAAAATAAATGAAACTAACCGTAGTTGTTGACTGTTCCAGGAGTGGACGAGTCCCAGCTTGAGGATATGGTTAAGAACCTGCCCAAGGACATGGACCTGAGCGCCCTGGCTGACCAGGTCAAGGACAACGCCGCCTTCAGCACTGACCAGATCAAGGACATGATGAAAGGGATGGGAATTGAAGGTGACCTTCATATGTGTAATTATTACTGGGATATCTTGTATATGCGACCTGCATTAGGAAACGCGATCATCAACATTGCATTTTTTAAAAATAAAGGCGCACTACATGTATATGCAAATGTGCATTTTGGCATTGGTATATAAAAGGCATTCTATAATTCATTTCTTATATGACTTTCAGGTGATCTCAACGATATCATCCCCAAGATGAAGAAAGATCTCCTGAAACAGGTCGAGAAAGACCTTGACATGAAAATCGAGGATGGTGAGTTCTGTTTCTATATTTTGTGTTAAGGTGTTTTTTTTATACAATTTAACGTTTTCCTACATCTCTTTCTCTATTGTTTGATATATCAAGTTAACAGCGCGTGTTTTTTAACTTTTGTGTAGTCGACACCAGCGACATTGTCGGAAAGTTGAAGGAGAAGATCATGGGAGACCTGAAGGAGGAAGGCTTGGACCTGAGCAACCCCGAAGAGCTGAAGAGACAGATTCTGGAGGAGATGAAAGTATCTTATGGCGTAGAACGTAAGTATCAAATACAGCTACACAAAACTGTATCGAGGTCTGGACTTTTTTAAGAGTTCAATTTGATGTAAAACTATATTCTTTATATATTCGCTTTCTTTAAACATCATACTCGTGGTTTTTTTTCTCTCTTGAAAAGAAGTGGGTTGTTTAATGCGATTGTTCAAAATAAAAGCTTGCTTCTTCATCTACAGTATTCTAAATAAATATTAAGGGAAAAAAAGTGTGTCGAAATTTTAATGAGGTTCTATATTTTAAAAATTTTTGTATTTGTTTGATTCAAAAATATCTCTCATCATTACAGCCGATATGGACAACGATGAGTTCAAGCAGATGATCGTCAAAAACATCATCAGTGATCTGCAGGAGGCAGGGTTTGAAGTCGACCCAGAGAAACCAGAGGAGTCCCTCATGAAAGTCAGAGAAATCGCCAACGAGAAGGCCAAGGAATTCGGATTCGATTTCTCCGAAGGTTTCAGCTTCGACTCTATTACAAACACAATCATGGAGAAACTGAGAGCTTTCGGCGTCCCAGTCGGTATGTTTTATTAAAAGTATTATTGCCCTCATTATTCTTAAAATCTCCAGATGCTCACAGAAGGAATAGATTCAACATGAATAAATACATGTAATCACATCAAGATTTAACAAACCCTTGTTCCTACCACAGATGAGCCCAACAAGCTGTTGCCGTACATCATGGAGAAAGCCCAGGAATACTGGCCAATGATCGAGGAAATGATGATGGCCCAGACCATGCCCCCAATGCAGCCCGCCCCAATGCCCATGGGCCCAGCTCCTCAATATGGAGGTAAGATTCAGACCATACACACAGTTATTTTGTCTCTTTTGTAATTCGACTGAAGTTAAAGTATATTTTAATTTTTCGGGAAAAAAACCCTACGATTTGACACCGATTTAATACAAGGATAATTCTATTTATAGCTCCCCTGACCTTGAACCTTGAGATCAATGTGGATGGTGGTGACAGGCCCACCAATGTCGGTATGCCCGGCAGCCATTTCTCCGAGGAGGAAGTCAGCGAGATTCTCCAGGATCTCCTCCACTAGTAAGTCGCATTGTTTATGATTGTAAGGAATACCCTGATCTATGTTTAAAACGAGGACACATAGTGAAAACAATATTGCATTGTCATTGTGAGCAATGTCGTTAAAGTGCATGAAGCAATTTAAGAAGAGATAAAATTCAAAAGTCAACAATTTAAGAGATCCCATAAATTTTCGTTTTTTTTAAATCACCAGTTTAGTGTTTGAAATTTGCATAGAAATTGCAGCACTTAATTTGCTATTTCCATGGTATTATTTTTCTTCTCGAGGTTTCCAATTAGCAGCGACACTCAATCAATTATCGTCTGAAATGAGATATGTTATATGTTAAGGTATCTTCACCAGCTATAATGAATGTTTTTTTTTTTTGTTTTACAGCCGTACTTTGGCAAAGAGCCTCATCGCCAAAAACGAGATGCTGCACCACCGTATCGAGGCCCTCGAGAGCAGGAGGCCACCAATGTCCAAGTCCCCCATGCTTAACGCTCTGATGCACAAATACCATGAGGAAAACTAAATCATCGTTTATTCGGAACACATAGGGTTCTTGTATTTGCAACGCCAGGGGTTTAACAGTTAGGGTGTTGGCTCTACGCCTAATCAAGACATTTTGCATAGTGGAATCAGCAATCTAATATTTCAATTTCAAGCTTGTCGGTGTAACATTAATTGTAACAAACGATTGAGCAAAATCAAGTGTTACAGGGTGGGTAAATATGAATATTAAATATAGAAAAATATAACTTTTTGAAAAGTGTTTCATTTGCTGTAGGAATGCTATGATTACCGGTATGTACAGTAGCCAATGTTATATGTAGGTTTAACGGTGATAATTTTAAATTATAATGCCTTATAAATGGCGTGAATGACAACTGTCGATTGAAGAGCTGTTATGATATTAAGGGTCCTCCAATTCATAGGGAAAAGTTTTGCATTTAAGCTTATATTTTTCTTCTTATAGATAAAAAATTACAGTTTACACGTAAAATGAGAGGAAGTTAATGATACTTTTTTCTCCAAGGGGGGTGGGGGGGGGGGGGTCATAAATTAAAAAAAAAAGTTATTGCTATTTAAAAAGTCCCTGCTTCATCATTCAAATTTCGGGTCATTAGATCTAAGCTATACCCATTGCACTACAAAGATAAGCAACCTTAATTGGAGATAAACCCGTTTTATATTGGGTTGAAATTGCCAAGTTATGACGTTCTTTCATAGAAAGTATAAGTCACGGGATGTCGGGGACTTTTAAGTTGAAATATTTTAGGACTATAAAGAGTACGATCAAATGCTCAGGTAAAAGTTGGAGTTAAGGTTATACAATGTTTTCGTCTACAAACATATCATATACTGTCCTTTCAAAATTGAACACTGTTTACTTGCATTGTTATAATTTTTCAACTTTGATGGTCATCAGTAATCAATGTTATATGTCAATTTACATCCATTTATTAACATATTGCAAAAATGTATGTTGGGTTCATAAAGTTAGAGGTACCAACACCCTTATAACTCTGTTTTAATGTTTATGTTAAATGTTGAAAATAAATTATTAAAAAAAATTGTAAACCTTTCTTTTGTCATTGATGAAGCAGTTGGTGATTTTGTTTCTAGAATATGAATTATTTCGCTAATAGCTGCATGAAAATACGGTATTTCATTATTATGGAAGCAATTTCATGAAAATTAAATTTCTTTCAAATATCTGTTTACCCTATCTGCAAGATGAATAAGAACAACCACAATTATCCCCCACGAACCTACTATAATGGAATATCTTTATTTAATAAAACATTTTTACATAAATGATATATTTACATCTACCAAGTATGATTTTCTCTATTGCTTACGGAAACTTAGCTCTATAGAAACAGCCAGACTGAAATCTACACGCCCCAATCTACAGCGGCTGAAAGTGACAGGACTGAAATTGACACGCCCTGTTTATCGATTGGTTGTGACCTACAGGGACCTAAGAAAAAATCACGGACTGCACGAAATAAACATGATGATGTCTCACAGGAGACGATTTGGCTGTTTCTTTTAGCTTACGTACTCGTGTACATTAACAGTAATTCAGTGAATTTTACTTACTTTTCATAATAATTTTATGAATTAGTTCAAAAAAAGATTTTAATGTAAACAATAAAGTGCTTTCTTTGATGATTCATACGGGTTATGAAGGTAGCGATCATTGCAGAAAAAAAAAATTACATAATGCGCTCAAGTGATTTATGTATTTTTTCTGCAATGTCACTACCTTCGTATCCCTGATGAATCACCAAAGAAAGCACTTTATTGTTTAAGTGAAGTAAATGTCTATTGAAACCAATAATTCAATAGAAAATTATCATGCATACAATTTTCAAAATACATGTACTGTATTCTTTAAATAAGTCTGGATAAAACTCTCTACAAAAATTTCAGGGTAAAAAAAAAAACCCAATATTGTACTTGGAATGTTTCTTTGTAAAGGGTTATGTAATGTGTGAGTGGTCAAAGATTCTGTTCTAAAAGAAGTAGACAAGCATCAAGAACCAGCCGAAAAAGAACACCATTAAAACATATCTAACCTAACTTCGGACGAAAAACAAAGCCGCCACGATTAGACATACATGTATGCGAGAATCGCTGATTGTCACAGATTGAGATTCTGTGCGGAGGCACGGAATTGCTAAAAACAAATCATCAGTCATATTGAAAATATCTGAATGACGTAACATCTTATATTTCAGTTGACGGCCTCCCGTTGAAAGTAAATGCATGAAAACAGCGTAAAATTTAACTAATTATTTTGTAAAATGTTGACTTTGGAATTATCTTTGGAATTTTAAGTACATAGCATCATTTTGCATAGTACATGTATTCAGAAAGGGGCAGACATACCCAAAGATATTTTGATAAGCATCTCTTTACCTATAAACTTTCAATATCAATTTTCATAATGTCTTAAAAAGAGGAGGAGCCAACTGGCTTTCATATCAAGCGTATTGCCCTTTAAAAAAGTGAGTGGAGGACCCCCCCCCCCCCCCTCCTCCCGCGGTCACGTGCCTGTTACATGTATGTATTCATCAAACATTTGAATTTTTGCAACTGATATCACTTTCAATTCTGTTTTTAATAGAATGGACGTGTGTTGGTATGTGGAATCGATCTAGTCGTTGATCATATTATATTTATTGATTACAGACAAACAGACGACCAGGTTTTCTTAGATCTGAGTATATAATTGTAAAATATACGTGCAAAACATCGATACCTTACATACTACAATCGTTGAATCTTGGGCAAATCTGGCAAAGCTCGGAATAACAACTTTTCGGCCTTTCCGACAGAGATCGGAAAAAAACTTTGAGGTTTTTTTCCGAGTACTGCCTGAAAAGCCCGAAATTTGCGATTGTTCCCTCTAAGCAATCTCTACCCAGAGTTATCGTTCCTGCTTCGCTCCACTTACACCTCTGTTAACGTCTAAAAAGTAGTTCCACGAAATCATTGGTAATGGAGTATTACTCTGAGAAATAGTTCTTCGTTTGTTACCGTGATTTACCAATACATTCTTTTTATTTCAATATTTTGGCGAGGCTTTAACATCGAAATGTAGACTGAATACATATAAAACTATAATTTATAATATCATGATTGAGAATGGGTTTTGCCAAGATTCTTGGCATTTAGACGTTAACAGAGGTGTTGTAGCGCAGCGTAATACGCCCTCTGGTGAGAGATTGCCCTCTAAGGTTCGGTTCAGATATCGAATTTTTACAAAAGGAAAAAAAAAACCATATATATCAGACAATACAAATTGTTATGCTCCTCCCGATTCGTCGAGGACGTAAAAGCTAATTTTTACGATATTACTTTCCGGCCTAGTTTTTTGGAATAGCAATGGACCAAATGACAAGCCCGATCGTTACTTATTAGAGCAGTCGTTGCTGCTCTTCTATCGCTCATTGACGTGAAATAATGTTCACAGCTAATTGTCCAAAGTCACTCTTTCTTTCCGCATGGCGTTGAACATTTGAAAATTTCTCTGCATTTTTTTAATGATTCTTACAGGCGAGATAGCCATTTTTTCTTCCACAGCAACTACAGTAACTGTTGAGAGTGCACGGCCATCTAAATATCGTCTCACCGTAAAGTGGCATCACAAGGGAAGAGTCGATATGTCTGAGAGAGAAAAAAAAACAACCCGATATCAAATTAGACGAGGCGGTGCACTCTTTTTCTGACGAAATCTTTTAATAATTTGATTTCATTTTTGATTTTTTTTTTTGGTCTTTTTTTTTTTCAAGAAGTGTTGAAATGAGATTTTGTTGTTTTCCAACAGATTAATACAATATGAAAGGATTATTGGTAAAGTTTCATATTTCTGTCAACTTAGAGTGCGAAAAAACCGCGACATACTGAAGGAGCGGTGTTAAGATGGAATGGATGAAATGAAATATCTGGATTTTTAAAGCCTCTTGGGAAGACATCAAGACAAGGATGAACAAAAACCGGCCCTTTGAAACCATCGATACTTATATATCGGCTGCTTTTCTTGATATCCTCTTGCTGGGTCCAAAATCATCAGAATCAGCAGCCTCCGGTAAGTAAACATAGGTGAATAGTGATGATCTCAGCAAGTAAATATCATTAACGCTTTTAGCTATTTATTTCCATTGGTAAACAGCGCAAATACGTTTGATAGAAGAAGATATGGGAACATGCTTGTATATCACAAGTTATTTTTGTAATAGGTAAAACGAGCTGTAATAAAAGTTGGTAGATTCAGGTACCCACAGAAAAAAGTGAGAAGTCATCGGGTACTAACAAAATCATCGACAACTTAAGAGGGCTGATTGGTCTTCACCATTTTTACACTGCATTGATCTCCTTTATAAGGAAAGCTCTGTATAAAGATATTGGAAAATGCTCAAATTTAAAAGCTGAAATTTATGATTTTTTTCTTAATCTAAAATTGAAGGTAGATGTGATAAGCAATATGTATGTTGACCACTTAGTCTCCTTTATCAGCACTTCTAATCTACAGAATTCATCTTCTAGTATTTCGTGTGCATTACGCAACTTTTAATATCACTAATTCTATGCTTTATAAAGTTTTTTTGCATTGAAATATGAACATAATAGCAAGTGTAACGTTGGTCTTCATTTAAGAAAATGTGAAGCCCGAAGGGCTTCTCAGAAGATTTGATCACGTACCAACCAAGTTCATATCCCAGTGAACTTTTTAACATTGCTGTTTATTACTTATATTTACGTTTGAAAACGGCAAACCGTTCAGAATAATAAAATTAATACAAGTTGCTGTCCTTTAAAAAAGGACTACAATACGTGGACCATTTGCATGTGTTTCCAACGAAAACGTAAAAGCCTTAAGAGATTCCACCGACTCTAGCCCTCTGCTTTTAACCACCAAATTTGTACGTTGTATTACGTATACATGTATGTATAGCCCTGACTTTTTATCTCAGAATTTAAAGGATTCATACTTCTAAAATAATTATCAGGCATTCGGTGAATTCTACTATTTGCGCACCAGGGATGGGGTTGATTACTTTCAAAAGAATCGATTAAATTACAATTACTTTGGGTTTTAAAAGTAATCGATTACAGGCTATTTACATCCATTTTTTAAAGTAATTGATTACATTCGATTACTTTTCCTCATTGTAATCATGATTACTTGTGATTACTTTAGATTACATTCTTTGTTTTTCAGTTTTTTCATAGTTTAAATGTTTCATTTAAAAAAAAAACAGTGCATTTTTTGACAGGACTCTTTATTCTGGTATCAATGTAATTTGTTGCATTACTTACTATTTGAAGTAGTTTTTGCATTCCCCGACATATAAATGCAGAACAGTATCTACATTTGGCTTTCATAATACCCGATGATGGTTGATCATCAGAAAACTCAAAATGTTGTACAGCAGACATTTTTCTCTAAACAAAGTCCAACTAAAAGAAATAAATTTCCCAATTAAATAAGCACAGTATGTGAACTGTTTTCTAATGCACCTAAAAGCAAGGACTGTTGAATAGCAAACTCATTGTATCGTGACTGGACATGAATTTAAATATGCCCAAGGGCAATAAAGGAATACTGGCCAACTTTAAGACTGAACCTTATTCACTAAATATAACATCCAATGAATAATGATTTCAACCTATTGAATTTTGCCATTGTAATCATAAAAGTAATCAAAAATTAATCATGATTACAGGACTTTTTCACAGAGTAATCGATTAAATTACGATTACTTGTAATCAGAAAAATGGATGATTACTGATTACTCATGATTACTCAGCAACCTGTAATCGATTACAGCTGATTACGATTACTGATTATGATAACCCCATCCCTGTTGCGCACACATTACGATTCGCACTACTTTGTTAACTATGCAGTGACAGCTTTGTGTAAATTAAATATTTCATATTTTGATGCATTTTTCTTGAGATTTAAACTTTGATACAGTGACATATTTATTCAATCACACTTAAATGCTTAAAAAAAATTAATCGGGAAGTTCACTAGCCTCGCCTACTATAAAAGTGAAGTTAAGTTACATGTGTATTCGGAAAACAACAAAACATTGCAAATTATGCTATTTGATGCATGTTGTAGTTTCGGCATAACATTAACTTATTTCAGAATACTGATAGTTCATATCACATGCCAATCATTTCTTTAAAAGAAATACTTTGTTTCTATACTGTTTACCGACAACTTTACAATTACAGCGCCTTTGAACTTATGTGTGCATATTGCACGGAACTCCGATCCCGATTCAGATAAACGTGTACTAGCCTGGTTCCCTGAGCTACCCATTACGCACAAGAACCAGGCTTGCTCATGCGCAAGCTGAATTTTCCCCATAGCACCCTGTTTAACCTCGCTTATATATTTTCAGGGTCCACGCAATAACGGTGTTTTTGCGTTTACAATATTGCAACCGACATGTGATAAGTGCGTGTGGTTATCATTGTGACGTCACGAATTGAACGTTTTCGCTATTCTATAGGTTCATATAAGGAAGCATATTTGCAAATGTAAATATTTTTTGTTATTTTTAAATAACAAAAGTACCATGCAGTAACTATAAACAGGAAGCGAGGCGCGTGTTCTTAAATCGACTAGTGTGCGAACAAGATAAATCATTCTTTGTACGAAGGAGGAGTTACGTCGTCAGTTGTGGATTACTTCTAATCCATCGTTGACTAAAGATCAAGTTCTTTTCCCTGCAAGCCTCTCTATGTGACAGTAATTCATTCAATTTTGTCCCCTCATATCCGGAAATTCTTGTTAAAATTTATCAAATTAAGCGAAATGATGAAATAAAAGATGTCACGACTGCTGAAGGAACAATGTTCTATACATCCGTTGCTTTGAATGTTAATGATGATGAATAGTGCACTAATGATCTATAAAACACTGTAGTCTCAATTAAGCGAGTTTATCTAAAATTCAGTTCGAATTCTCTGTCACCTTGTATTTTCAAGCTGTGTACGACTCCAATACCGGCTAAAACAAGTAACCAAGAGTACTAACGAATACATGTAGCATAGGAGGGGTTTGTTTCAATCTCTCACGAATATCCCGTATGTCGTTAATATAATTAATATAGCCTCTCGTTGTACATATGTACTAGAACAGTCTATACTGATAATGCCTTTGACATGCTTCCTGTAATATCGGAAAAAATACCATTAAAGGCTATCAAATTGAATGAATTAAGAAGGGCGATTTTATTAATCAGTCTGTGTTTGATACTTATGACATTGTTATCCGCTATTTCAAAAGCATTCGGTTTCATTGGGATAAATTGGATGATGTTTCGTTTGAATTGCAGCTTTGCAAATCCTTTGATCTAAATATAAAACAGCAGTCAAGGGATTTTACGCATGTTTTTTTGTTTGTTTCCGGTCATTGAACGCAGCTTCGTTTCAATTTTAACGGTTGCGTTAATCCAGGAATGGAGAATTAATCAGTACCAATTTCTGTGAAAAGAATGGAGAGAGAGAGAGAGAGAGAGAGAGAGAGAGAGAGAGAGAGAGAGAGAGAGAGAGAGAGAGAGAGAGAGAGAGAGTTTCATAATGCTACATTACAAATACGTATAAGGACACTGAATAAACAATTGGTCTTCACCATCTTGGTGACTATTTTGGTACGTTCTTCTGCCGTCCACATATGGAAAAAAGTGTGGGCTGCGCCGTGTCTTGATTGCGTGGACAGATGGCATGTAAATGCGGGGATGAACTGGTGCTTTATGTCTTGTTGATTATACACTCGTTCTATTAGCTTGTAGAGACAGTAATTGATTTTCAAGTTATCACCGGTGATCAAAAAGGTTGATCACTGTTCCTGGCGCAATACTTTATAGCTAAAAGTGGACAGGTCCACGTCTAAAAGCTGCTTCTCTTTCACATGGAAGTAAGGTCGTTCTGTTGCTGACTAATTGTCTATGCATGCTTAACCGGAAGTGACGTTGATGCGTTCTGAATTTGGCACACTTTAACAGAACTGGCAGCATGAATGGTGATATTTCTTTTGAGACTATTGATACGTATATTTCAGAGTGTTACTCCGACAACGAGATAAAAAGTGACCAGAACCATAGAGAGGCTGAGCTCCTCAAAAAACCCAGTACAAACAACCGGCTGGTCCCTGCAGTGGTCGAAACAGAAACAGGTGAGTCCTAATTGTAACTGAGATGTACGTCCCTTACCAATCCTATTGAAATTCATGTATGGCACAGTGTGACATGGTTAAATTTACTTCTGATCAAAGTATTAAAATAGGATGCAAGTGCAACATTCGATAAGTAAATGAACAAATAATCAGAGGGGTTGATGAAGATGACGATATCAAACACTCCGATTTCTTTGTCCACAATGAACAAAATGTTAAATCTGTTGAAGCTTTATATTTTTAGATGTACGGTACTTTACATTGCGTCAGCTTTTAAGAAAATCCCTAAGGTTGTTTCTGCTGTAATGTTTGTTTACTATTCACAATATAAGGAGATTTGGAGACAAAACACAGAAATGCAGATTCGCAGTTTCATACATTGATAGATAGATTGATAGATAGAGTTTGGTACCTAAGTATCAGGAAAACTAGAAAGCGTGTTTCTTTGAATATTTGGATCCCCCCCCCCTTTTTTTTTCTTTTTTTTTTTTATAGTTTTTATGCATAATTTTGCGAAGTTTTTATGGCAAGTACACACTGTGTAGCTGTTTGATCCGTCAACAACAAATTTTCTGGGAAAACCTGACTCTAAACGGATTTATTTATCAATTAATGAATAATTACGGCATCATCTTCTATAGAAATTATAACAATAAATTATTGAAATCTTATGATATCGTGTTAATAGAGAAACCATCAAAATTAAAAGAGGAGGGTTATTTTATCTAAAAATATTTAGTTATGTATATTCTAAAAATTATCAATATATCACTCATGATTTATTTAATTCTTTATTTTCCATTCTAAGATAAATTGGAAAACAAATACGTTGGTCAAAAGGAAAGTAAACTACATCTGGTATTGAACAGTAACTGCAAATAACTGTTTGAGTCCGGAAAATACCGGCAAAGGAATGACAGCATCTATACTTCTATATTAAAATAATAGACTCGAATTTTTTGGCTTTAATACCGATAAATCGGAAGAGTACTTTCTTTTGTTTTATATACTTTAAACTTTTGGTACTTGAAGATTACCGATTTGTTTTTATTTTTTTTCTCAATACAGCTTCGCTAATTAATAATCAACAAAAATTCCTTTAAACAATCCGGAATTCATATTGATTTTTGGGATTTTACAATCTTGCGCATGCGCATTACACTCACGCTAAGTCACGGGAAGCTCTTTAGTTTATGTTTCAACAATGTCACATTTGCATGGAAACCATAATACAAAAACGCAAAATTTTTAAAATACGGGAGATAAATCTAACTTATAGTGCATTTAGTTTGAAAAATCCCGAGACTTCCGAATGTCAACATGATGTGTTAAAAAAAGAGTAAAAAAACGTTGGTGAAAAAGTGTTCATTTCTTCAAATATGTGAATTTAATTTTTAGATTAAAGGTATTTACAGCCTCAAAATAGTTGGTTATGAATAATTTGACTGTTATTTTCAATGCAGCTTCATTAATTTTCTCCAAAATCGTTTCGAAGCAATTCTGCAATTTTCTGCTACATTTCGGGTATACATAAGGATGACGTTTACTCAGAATGAAAAAAAATTCCACTGATGATAATGAAAAACCAACTATTGTGTGTTATAGATCTTACATTTTGAAAATTCAAGAAAAATTCATAAAAATTTTACACTATGATTCAGATTTTTTTAATTGTGAAATTAATACAAATTGCTTAACTCTTTAACAAATGAAACACAGTTGATGAATGGTAGTGACATCAAATAGATACAAAGCATTAAGTTTTCATTCACAATTTTTATAGATATTCTAGTCCGAATTTCCTCTATCAGTTTTCAAATTACTACCCATTTTTTGATTCAATATAACAAAAAACTGAATGATGATAATGCTAAATCATTTATAGTATTAAACTAAGTATATTGACCTTTCTCTGCTGGTATAAAATTTATATGAGGTCAATGATCAAAATTTTGAGATATGGTGTCTTTTATCATTTTTAAGCATTTTTCAATATTTTTGTAGTGCCATACGATTATTTGAAAACTCAAACCCTGAGTAAACAACGTCCATAAGGGAGGCATTTTAACTGTGGTGAAGGCCTGTCCCGAGACACAGTTAGATTATTCTAAGTAGGCAGAGTGTAAGATTGTAGGCTTTAAGCTTGGTTATGTAAATGTCAACGATACGGTGTGTCGATGTATCTATTTCGTAAATCTCCATTTCAACCCGTGCACGCACGGATCAAAGTTTAGTTCTTTTAAAGTACGAAAGTCACTTTTTTCCGTCATCAAAATATCAGAATAAAGATTCTTGGGGTGTTTTTTTTTTTTAATAATCCGTTGAAGTCAAGATTAAGATGCAAAAATCAATAGAAAAAGCAGTGCGGAAACGCAGTTGAAGTTCGACACCTCGTTATAAGAAAGATTGAAGACTGACACGCAATTTTCGTAACATGGCAAACAGCAATCGGAAACAAAACGGTCTTAATGGAAAGCTTTAAAGGGTAATCGGCAATTGTGGAAATCAAGTATATTAATCTCGAAGAAAACTTGCTTTAAGCCTAAACCATGATATCTAAACTGTTGATTTATGACCAATCCATGTAGTAGTCTAGTTTTACAAAAGATCTCGATTTATTACATGTATCTTATTTAATGCCACAGAACTCACTCTTTCCTCCAATCTCTCTCTCTCTCTCTCTCTCTCTCTCTCTCTCTCTCTCTCTCTCTCTCTCTCTCTCTCTCTCTCTCTCTCTCTCTGTTGTTGACTTTTTAACTGATATAGATAATATATTTTTTTTAAAATAGTATTTCTTACACATGCCAGTATTTAAGATTTTTGAAACATGGAACGATGTTTCAAGAAAAATAATTATTCGATGATTAATTTATGAATGCACGTTCGTGTGGCGAAAAGGAATAAATATTCGGTTTCATATATTATATATTACAAGTTGCTGTACTTTAAAAAAGGACTGCAATGCGATTATACAATTGTGATCTATATTAATGAAGATTGCATGTATAGTATCCGGATTCGGCGAATTCTACTATTTGCGCACACATCACGCTTCGCATTACTTTGCAGTGACAGCTTTGTGTAAATTAATTTCATACTTTGATGCATTTTTCTTGAGATTAAAACTTTTATACAGTGACATAATCATTCAATCATCTATCATATACAGTCACAAAATTATTCAATCATACTTAAATGCTTAAAAAATTTTAATCGAGAAGTACTCTAGCCTCACCTACTATAAAAGTAAAGTTAAGCTACATGTGTATTCGGAAAACAACAAAACATTGCAAATTTTGCTATGTTGGAGTTTCGGCATAACATTAACTTATTTCATGTTACTGACAGTTTATATTACATGCCGATCATTTCTTTAAAAGGGATGCTTTGTTTCTGTATTGTTTACCTACAACTTTACAATTACAGCGCCTTTGAACTTATATGTGCATATGGCATGGAATGCCAATCCGGATTCAGATAAACGTGTGCTAACCTGGTTCCCTGAGCTACCCACTACGCACAGGAGCCAGGCTAGCTCATGCGCATGCTAAATTTTCCCCATAGCATCCGGTTTAACATCGCTTATATATTTTTTGCGTGGACCTCAGGGTCCACGCAATGACACAATGGTAAATATCATAATATAATAACTCTCTTACTTTTTCTTCCTCTTAAAAATAAACTCGCCACGTTTATTTTTAATGATATTTTTGTGTTCAAGTGAGAGCATGAGCAAACGCTAACTGAGAATATTTGATTTATTTAACAAATTTCCAAGAAACTGGGTCATATTTACTAGATGGAGTGTGTTTCTTTACTACGGAAGAAATTTAATTAATCCTTAGTCAAAGCCAATGTTGCTCCACTCAATTCTAAATATTTTCCGAAAAAAATTCAGACATCTACATTAGAACCATTTTAACAAGAACTTGGACTAAGGGTAGTTGAGTCAAACGGCAATGTGACGTATGCCTGTCTATTTCATTGTAGGCTACTCAGGCATGGCTCTTTGAAATCAACACGATTTGTCTGGCTTTTGAGCAAAGACTACGCAATCGGTGTATATTTCACTTGAAACCAGCGTCAGTTTTAACTTGTTTTGACGCAAGAAATAGATCGTTACATATCCTACTGAAAGTCCAAGGTCTTGTTAAAATGGTTCTATCTTTAACAATTTATATAATATCAGCTTTTTTCTGAATTACGAAATACAACTCGTCTCGGCTGCATGGTCCGATTTTTTGGGCTAAAAATAGTATCAAATAATTTTCCATACAAAATAAATGTCTTAGAAAGTTATAGACTTTTGCCTATTTATACCAGCAGAATCGATCTCTTTTCAAAATTACAAATATTCAAAGTAAATAAAATAATTGCATACAAACCCCAAACCAATATGCATCATGGGGATGCAATCGCAACTTCTCGGGCCTTTCCGGCAGGCTCGGAAAAACACCTCGAATGAATTACCTAGGCGTCCATGACAACCGCCCTTTTTATAAAACTTGATATAAAAACAACACATTTAACGATCTGTTTAGATGTAAGCTAGACTTCATTAAAGTAAATGATATACCCTAAAATATAACACAGAAACGACTTATAAGGCTGTCTAGCCGATACTTATTTTAATGGGAAGCGACTCCATTTTGTATAAAATTCTAACATCCGGTAATGTTAATATATTTGCAATCGCAACTTCTCAGGCCTTTCCGGCAAGCTCGGAAAAACAACTCGAATGTATTCCATTGACGTCCATGACAACCCCCCTTTCCTTAAAACTTGATATAAATACAACACATTTTACGATTTGTTGAGATGTGAACTATACTTTATTAAAGTTAACTATATACCATAAAATAGAACACAGAAGAGACATTTTAGGCTGTCTAGCCGATAGTTATTTTAATGGGAAGCGACTCCATTTTGTATAAAATTCTAACATCCGGTGATGTTAATAAATTCGAGGTGTTTTTCCGAGCTTGCCGGAAAGGCCCGAGAAGTTGAGATTGATATATTTGAGGTGTTTTTCCGAGCCTGCAGGAAAGGCCCTAGAAGACGCGATTGCATGGGAATGTTAAGGAAGGGAACCGTTTGATTTCGTCCCCCGAATGTTTGGGTTTATTCAACCGGGATGTTATGCATCGATTGTAAACATAAAAAACTTCAGAAATAATAAAAAACAAAATGTACACAGGTTATTTTTATTTGATTTGCCAGAACATAACTCATATTTAGACTATATTAAAAGCGATGTCAAAGTCGTAATGCAAGCATCCCCGCCTCGACTTCATCGGCGAATTTTAATGAGAGGCGAAATACTAGTAGCGCGATATCCTTTAATGGCGTTTGTTTCGTAGAAAAAAAAAACTGTACATCATCTTTTCATTTTTTAAAATAGACTGAATTGACCAGGAAAGCTACTGCAATGTTTATTACATGTATTATGCACATACTTAGCATAATCATCGTTTAAAAGCGTACACAAAATTTGATTAAAAATCCAAGCAGCTTTAACAAAAAAATAGACAGTTTTCCTGTTTAAACCAATTTACGATACGACATACACATTAATGAGATCAATGAGCTTCACCTTAATTATCGACTCGTTATTTATTATTACAACAAAAATTAATGAATAGGACTGGCCTTTATGGGACTGGTTGCAGTTGTTTCTAATGACGATATTTGAATTAGGACAATGATTCATGTTGTTTTTCTGTTTCCCGATCTCGATTTTCACGCCTTGATTTGCATTAACTGGATACACTAAGGTCAGTGACAGAAAGAGCACTTGGTTTTTATGTAAGAAGGATTGATGAACGGCTTAAAGGCACTTTTTGTGTCATTTTCTCAACATATGATGTAGTAATCATATTATAAACGTTTATGAAACGAGTTTATGAAACCAAGATTACCAATCAATCGGCGCGCTTCGTTCGTAAGCAGCTCTTTTTTGCATTTCAATCTTTTTTGCCTTTTATCAAATGTGTCAAAAATGGATTTGAAATTAGTTTTTTTTTCAAGTTATTTAAAAAATAAAATGTTTTGTTTGTTGGTTCATACGAGTATAGAGGTAGCGGACAATGCAGAAAAAAAAATCTATAAACTGCTAACACAGGTTCGTAACTTTTTTTTATTCAAGAATCGCCCTCTTTGTAGCCCTCGTTTTTACATCTCTGTTTGAAGCTCTATCAACTTATTCATATAAAGTGAGTAAAATAACTTAAATACACTCTATTACGATCGGAAAGCGACAGTTGGCGGAACAGCTGAAAAGCATGGACAGTAAGTACTGGCAGTGCCTTTTATGTTTGTTGCTATTAAGAGGGCTGGATGTTCGTGTACACCTTAAGACCATATTAACCTCCTTAAAATAAGAGTTCTGTATAAGAATATAACAAATCATTCAATTTTCAAAACTGAAATGTACGAATAATGATATTTTATAACTAAACAAATCATATATAAAACTTTAAGGTAGATCTGATGGTAAATTTTTTGACTACCCAGCATCATGAAGTTCACAAGGAGTAAACTCTCAAAGTATAAGATTGTACATAAACATTAGCAATTTCACCATTATTCTTTTATGTCGTATTGAAATAAGCAATTTGCATTGAACTAAAGCGGTTTTTAGCCATCGTATTATCACTGGAGCTTTGTTTCACCCTTTGGTGACACATCTGTTGTACATGCTGGGGCAAATTACATACATAAGATGACTGAGAAGCATGATTTATTGCCAACAGCATCTTGTATTTAGTAGAGAACAAGAGATAATGAATGACTAATAAAATAGGGAAAACACTATTTTTACGCAAATGACGTATTTTGCGCGCGCTAGTGATTTGTTATGTTGTTCATATATACGCGGGCAACCAACTGGTTATAATATCAACAAATAAAAAAGGACACGTGAACATTGTATTTATGTGCTGCTTTGTTATTACAGTCAAGATGTTTTACTGACTGAAATTTTTAATCCGACCATTTCAGGCTCCTGACTTAAGATCATTCCAACCCGATCATTCTCGACTGTTTTTTTTTGTTTGTTTTTTGTTTTTTGAAATTCCAAACACCTTCGGGAAACGGTATAAATTTCACATGCTTTTTTTTTATATATATGTCTGGGTGTCAGGTTTATTCCACACGAGATAATAACTGTAAGCATAATGTTGAATTAAGGTAATTGGCTTTATAAGAGAGAGAGAGAGAGAGAGAGAGAGAGAGAGAGAGAGAGAGAGAGAGAGAGAGAATAATCATCGCAGAAAAAAACCGGAACACAAATTGTTGCAACATTATAATCCTTTACATTGTTATTCATTTATAAATTCTTTATCTATCGAAAAACAACACAACTGCATTCATTTAAATGCAGATAGCCAGTTTTATGTGACTACTTCCTCGGTATTTTGTCAGTTAATGTCGAGCAAATCTATCATTCATCGCCCCAAACTTCCTGTGTCGCTGAAACATCAGAGGTACTTAGTATATGGTTCTTTTTGTATACACGTATTTTGTTTTTGAAAAACTCTAACTTCTGTGATAAATCTCCCATTATTTATCTGTTTGGGCAGGGTTTTTTTTCATCGTTATCACAAGCTTTTATACTGGAAAGAAGCATCGGCGTAATTCTCTTGCTTTGCTTTAGTAGTCAATGTTACCTCAATTACCGCCATTGTGAACGATTCTGATCAATAAAATGGCCCCGTCATCCTAGATGACTTGTTACAATCCGACCATTAGGTGAGCGAAGACAACGCGATTCAAAAGAACTTTTTCAATGAAACCATGCTAAATACGTAATAAATCATTTATAACTAGGTAGGAGACACAAAAACACACAAACCAACCACTCCCTTTAAAGGCTGTTTTAAAATTAACAAGTGCACTCGCTACGGTTGCTATCAGAAATATCACTATGTATGTATCAGCTATAAACTGGAAAAGACGCACTTCAATCATAAGGATAACTGATTTTTTAAAAAAAAATTCCCTATACTGAAGTAGAAATGAGAATTATTCTTCTATACGATATAAAATGGTTCGGGGCAGTTTACGCTTAATTTATAAACCGCGAAGCGTTTTATAAAAAAGCGTAAACTGTTTAAAAACCATTTTATATCGTTTAAAACTAATAAATATTGAATTCATTGCTTATAATATAATTTTTTACTCTTCATTGTCGATAAAAATGGTCATTTTACCTTTAAAATGACGTAAAATTGTACAAAATTCAAATGTAACGTCAGGCGTATTATTATATTGATACGTTTTTGACGTTAGTCTTACTATGACGTAGGCAACATTCTTTTTGCGATTTAAAATAATTTTTTAGCCAATCAGAAAGCGCGTTCTAACCAGAATCAAATTATTCAGTTTCCCATTCAGTTTTTTCATAATATTGTGATCTGAAGCAGTTAAAGGAGTTAATTTGAAAGGACAGGGGCGTACAATGTGTTACATACTACCCCCCCCCCCCCCTCCCGCTCTTCCACTTGGAGCCAAAAAAAAAGAGCTACTTTCAAATGTTACCAAAATATTTATATTTGGCATGTATAACTATGGAACGCCATGGCTGCCTTATGTTAGATGATTTTATTATATGCTGTGGGTCTATTATTATATGCTGTGGTTCTATAATTATATGCTGTGGGTCTATAATTATATGCTGTGGGTCTATTATTATATGCTGTGGGTCTATTATTATATGCTGTGGTTCTATAATTATATGCTGTGGGTCTATTATTATATGCTGTGGTTTTATAATTATATGCTGTGGTTCTATAATTATATGCTGTGGTTCTATTATTATATGCTGTGGTTCTATAATTATATGCTGTGGGTCTATTATTATATGCTGTGGATCTATTATTATATGCTGTGGGTTCAATTATATGCTGTGGGTTCATAATTATATGCTGTGGGTCTATTATTATATGTTGTGGGTCTATTATTATATGCTGTGGGTTCATAATTATATGCTGTGGTTTCATTATTATATGCTGTGGGTTCATAATTATATGCTGTGGGTTCATTATTATATGCTGTGGGTTCATAATTATATGCTGTGGGTTCATAATTATATATGCTGTCGTTTATTCGAAACTAGCTATTCGAATTCGGATTTCTCGTTTTGGAGTTTACATTTACAAGCACTCTCAGCTGACACCAAGGACAATGGTCGTGTGACCTTGACCGAGACCCATATGCTAAAAATTGCTTTTCAGAACTTTGTTGTCGCCGGGCGCATAGTGTTTCACAAACACATCTTGTTTCAATTTATCAATATTATACTTTCAGACAAAGCAGAAAATGTGTTTGTGTTTTAAATCTTTTATACAATAAAAAATGATTAAAATACTGAGTATGCAAAATTGATTTCTTGTTTTATTTACTATTATCAACTATAATAATTTAAGCTTTAATATTAATCGTTGATGTTTTAAAAGATTCTTTATAGGGAGTGTGCTATTAAAAATCAAGTACAAGCTTGAGAATCTATACTGTCATTTGAGAGTACGTTACTGAAAGTCCAAGTAGCTCAAAAAATTCTATGTCTCGGCATCTCTCTTAGCGCAGCCGTACGTGTTTGCTCACGAATTCTATCAGGACACATTTTTATAGTGCGTTACCTTTTCTATACATGTACGCAATGTTGAAAACACTATCTTTTATTTGTCTGAGGAACTGAAGTACAGATGTGCATTCAGCCTCGCCCAATGCCCGGAAATCCAACACAGATTCAATTTTGCGGTATTTTATGCCACTGTAATCGAAGATTTGGGGGTACATAGTTTTTCACAAACACATCTTGTATTTATTTTGGTTAACTTGGCTTTTTTCCCTTTGAAAAACTACTCATAATTCATTAAATGACATGAATTTAAGATCAGAATTTTCTCACTCTCTTAATAAATTTATGATGGCGGATCCATAAAAGAAATACTGTAACGGTGCATTTGGGGGGCAAACAAATTATCAAATTAAAATCAGATGCGTTTGTGAAACACTATGCGCCCGGCGGCAACAAATTTCAAAAAAGCAATTTTTTAGCATATAGGTCACAGTTAAGGTCACAAACTCATTATCCTAGGTGTCATTTAAAAGCACCTAATTAGTGAAGTATGCATACTAAATACGAAGTCTCTTTCTCCTATGGTTCAAAAGTTATGGCGAAGGTTAAAGTTGACAACAGACAGACAAACAGGACAAAAACAATATACGATTCGGACGCATAAAAATGTGTCCTGATAGAATTCGTGAGCAAACACGTACGGCTGCGCTAAGAGAGATGCCGAGACATAGAATTTTTTGAGCTACTTGGACTTTCAGTAACGTACTCTCAAATGACAGTATAGATTCTCAAGCTTGTACTTGATTTTTAATAGCACACTCCCTTTAAAGAATCTTTTAAAACATCAACGATTAATAGTAAAGCTTAAATTATTATAGTTGATAATAGTAAATAAAACAAGAAATCAATTTTGCATACTCAGTATTTTAATCATTTTTTATTGTATAAAAGATTTAAAACACAAACACATTTTCTGCTTTGTCTGAAAGTATAATATTGATAAATTGAAACAAGATGTGTTTGTGAAACACTATGCGCCCGGCGACAACAAAGTTCTGAAAAGCAATTTTTAGCATATGGGTCTCAGTCAAGGTCACACGACCATTGTCCTTGGTGTCAGCTGAAAGTGCTTGTAAATGTAAACTCCAAAACGAGAAATCCGAATTCGAATAGCTAGTTTCGAATAAACGACAGCATATATAATTATGAACCCACAGCATATAATTATGAACCCACAGCATATAATAATGAAACCAAAGCATATAATTATGAACCCACAGCATATAATAATGAACCCACAGCATATAATAATGAACCCACAGCATATAATTATGAAACCACAGCATATAATAATGAAACCACAGCATATAATTATGAACCCACAGCATATAATAATAGACCCACAGCATATAATTATGAACCCACAGCATATAATTGAACCCACAGCATATAATAATAGACCCACAGCATATAATTATAGAACCACAGCATATAATAATAGACCCACAGCATATAATTATAGAACCACAGCATATAATTATAAAACCACAGCATATAATAATAGACCCACAGCATATAATTATAAAACCACAGCATATAATAATAGACCCACAGCATATAATTATAGAACCACAGCATATAATAATAGACCCACAGCATATAATAATAGACCCACAGCATATAATTATAGACCCACAGCATATAATTATAGAACCACAGCATATAATAATAGACCCACAGCATATAATAAAATCATCTAACATAAGGCAGCCATAGCGTTCCATATATAACAATGTTTTTACAATAAATTACACGATGCTTGTCAACAACGTGCTTTTTTGTTAACACTTGTCAAGAGGTATAGGGTTCTAAATTAAGCCATTCGACGTTTTATACGCCTAAATAATTTGCTAAATTGAAAATTTGTGATTTGAATGAGTCCAGACTACATTTTAAATTTACTTTCATTCAAAGGATATATTTTCATGTTTTTTATTGTTGATATATTAAAGTAAACCCATTATGGGTCAAAATTCGTGATTTTCACAAATACTTCAGAATTTATTTAATAATTGTCAAACTAAAAAAGTTCACAATGATAGTTATTTGGCAAGGTAGCTCAGTGAGTTACACGGTGGATGGTAGACACTCCCTCTCGGCCGGGATGGTGTTCGAATCATTGTGAGAGGTTTTTTCTGTCACTCCAATTAAAAAATAATTTACAGCTGATAGCGATACGTCACAGAATGAATGGGGAAGATTTGCGGTTTGCACACTCCTGAGAGAGAGAGAGAGAGAGAGAGAGAGAGAGAGAGAGAGAGAGGATGGATTATGGAATTTGCTTATTTTTCCAGACTAGCTAGCTGTTGATGGTTGTATAAACATAATTCCTTTGGAGTCAATTGTTGTGTTCCGGGACCCCACCCTAAAATGAATAAAAGGATCCAAGATGTCAGCATGTTAACAGCTAGCCAGCTCCTTGCATAGTACTTATGTAAATAATATTTAAAGGAAATTTGATAATTTCATCAGGCTATGTTTACAGGATAATGGTTGTTTACAATGTAAACCAAATCCCTTCGAATATAACTGTTTCAGGACCCCACCCTGACAAAAAAAAATAAGGTTTAAATATTGAATCCTGAATGTTAGCCAATAC
The DNA here is from genome assembly GCF_025612915.1 of Magallana angulata. Classification (NCBI taxonomy): domain Eukaryota; kingdom Metazoa; phylum Mollusca; class Bivalvia; order Ostreida; family Ostreidae; genus Magallana; species Magallana angulata. The sequence goes on from NC_069116.1 coordinate 37,289,920, forward strand.
ATGCACCTGACTCGACAAATTTTCATATTAAAAAAAATAAATACCGCTTACCTAATACTAGAAAGCGTAATTTTTTTATTATGAAAAAAAAAATGTAACGTCAGGTGGCTGTTTAAGCGTATATTGTTTTTAATGTGAGAAAAAAAATGTAACATCAGGTGCCTGTGTTAGCCAACTCCTTGATTTATACAGCTAGATATATTTCATGAGAGGAATTTGCTGTCGAGGTGGACAATAGCTTGCTATTATCCTAGAAGGTGAATTATGATTTATCTGTCAATGTTTGTTGTTTAATACGTTTGAATTATCGGACTTTTCATTTAGGTATCAATTCGAGTTCAAACAGCTTATCAATAAATATATTGGCAAATTTGTTGAGATTGGTGTCATATGTTGTTTATAAACGCAAGATTGGAATAGAATTCAGAAAATTGGCAGGTTTCATGCAAACTTTAAGCTTGTCTAGGTATCCACCCCTATTGACTGCGTCTCTATTCTTACTTGCTTCTTTTCCTGTCGTAATGTATAGGTAAAAAAAATTAAGTTATGAAAAACCATTGTATGTGTGATATTTTATACGTGCTCATGCATATATAATATAATATATAGGATCTCTTATGATTTGCGATGGCATATAATTTTTATCCAACGAGTTGTTTGTTTTCTATCCCCGAGCAAATCATGAGAGATTTTTTTGATCACATAATTTACCACGTCTTTTGTTAAACCTCAATTTTTTGTGTAAAAATTATAATTGTGAGACACACAACACATTTACAACAAGACGTCAATAACTATACTTATGGAGAAAAGTTCCTCGAAGATTGATAAAAATTTCATTTTCTAAGATATTTTTATCAGTTCATGAAAAAAAAATGAATAAAACAGCATTAAATGCTTCATATGTACGTCTCCATACTTTTCAACTGAGTTATTATTTTACTTTTTCATTCTTGTACGTCAATCAACCGCCTAGACCGTTGTGATTTAAAATTATGACGTTACGTTGGGTAAGAATACACAGTATAGAATCAACATTTTACTACATGAGTGATATCCAACATATATTGAGCTAAGCATATGATAAAAATACGCCATGCATATACTGGTACTGGTACAACCAATAAACTCCTCCCTTGATGCACATTGGCATGGCTTTCTGTTATAAGATCTGGGAGCATTTCTCTGCACTACATATTGAGGCATTGAACCTGATTTGTTCATGTAGATCGCTTGTACAACGCAAGTTATTAAAATATTAACTCTGTGGCCCACGATTTCCTCCATTTGTGAAAATGAAAAAAGAAATATATGTATATATCATGACAAAAAGTGATAACCACAGACTATGGTGCGATTTCATTGAGTTCATGGACTGAACATATTATATGAAAACCGATGGCGTTCTCCAATAGTTGCTGTTACATGTCTCTGTTCATTCGAATAAAATATCCTGAAAATCAAACAAAAGACAGAGTATTAAAAAATGCAGTACAAATAAATGTATGAAGAATTTAGATATTTGATTCAAATGAATATTATGAGTCTGATTTGCACAATCGCCACATTCTTCGAGAATAACTCACCTAGCTTTATCTTATAAAAATTTTTATAGAATAATAACTGAAAATAGGCGTTTTAATGAATCAACGAATAAAATTCCTTTCTAATTCTTAAAGTTTTTCAGATCGCAACCGTACCTTGTTCAAATAGAACTACCGGACGCTGTGTTTTTTTTTTCCTTTAAGGAAAAGTTCAAGTATTACACCGTGAAAAAATGACCCTACAATTTTGTTTAGGATTTCTTATTAAGATAATCATGATAAAAGTCTTTCATCATATGTAATATACAACATCCCATGTACAACTGCAAAGAATAAATATTTTTGAATTCTTAAAAAATTACATTAATATTCGCATGGATTATCAATGGCTTGCAAAAATTGACTGTCCTTATGAATAAACGTACAAGAGCAAAGATTTCTTCATACTGTCATGTTGTAAATTTTGAATTTACCGGGTGGCAGTAAATACAAAATTAACAACATGACAACTTGTAAATTTTGTATTTATAAAATGCCACCCGGTAAATTCAAAATTCACAACATGACAATACCCTTTCGCCCAAAGACTTGGAAACGTTTTGAATTTTAGGACTATTTTCTATAATATCACAAAATGTGAAACCAAGAATTTGAACAACAAAAACAACCCCCCCCCCAAACCCCAAGGTAGCTGAATCGCACGTAATAATTGAAATCTGAATGTTTTGAGACACCATTCCCCTTGAGGAGGTGAACCAGACAGTTGCTTCAGTATAATTTCGTTTGTCGTCCATCATTTCAATGTTGTTTACAGTCTACGGTCTGAAAAATTTCATTTTGACTTTTCATGACGTGTCAGAAGGTAAATAGGTTTGACAGATAGTATTAATAGTATGTCCCAGGTTCCCGTTTCGATCGCTTTTTGTTGATTTTCTTTATAAAAACCAATTACTTATCAGCAACGAACGGTTGAAATCGACAGAGTATACATGTATTAAAGTAAGGGGTTGTTCTAGAAAATATTTTATCTAGATCTCCCTAAGAGGGGTTCGGCCAAAATATTGGATGGGTGTCTGAAAACAGTTTTGTCACAATTGAGAAAAACAAATTTTTTTTTTTCTTATTCATTATTTTGCTTCAAAATGTTTTTGCTTCATGCATTCATTTGGTTTCAAACATTACTCATTCCTTAAAATGAGAGAATCCCATGTATTCTCTCAAGAAACAATCCCCTACACTGCTACAGGCTGAACGATGTCAAAACGTCATGAAAGTAGCTTACTGATTACGATGTCGGAAAAATGTTCGAAGTGTTTCGTGAACTTCAGAAAGTTATAGAAGATGCCAGACTTTCCCAATCTCTATGAGAACCCGGGATAGGTAAGATGAACGAGGTAAACGATTTGGTTGATTGGACTCTTGTTTTAGAATTGACTCTATAACATTTTTTTGTGAATTATTCTTAGAGATCAGAATGTCAAAGGAGTTTAGCACGTCTTGTATCATCTACATCCCACTGAATGGGTTGATGACTTAAGTTGAAAACTAAATAGACAACTACAGCACTGCAGCTAATTGGTTGACACGAAAATAAGAGCCCTGAAATCTCAGACTGATACCTCTTGTAATTGGCAATCGGATTTCGCGAAAATTGAGTCACGGATTGTTACTGAAAGACAGTTCACCTTTCGTTAACCTTTGCATACTCTCAGTTATAAAAATGTCTGCTATTTTAAATGTGTCTGGCGTAATATTAAATTAGCGAATGGTTTCGATTTTCAACGAAATAGCTTATTGTTATTGCTTTGTTTCTTCTCCCTATCATTATTATTATTAAAGTCTCCTTTGTTTCTCTTTTCCTTTTATTAATATTTTTCTAACGCTTTTTTGTACAAGAGATTTCTTGAAAACGACTCGACCGATGTGGCAACGCACTTTGAAAAAATTTACGCACTTTGAAAAAAATAATTTTTTAAAAGTGCGTTAAGATTGTCCCAAATTTAACGCACTTTGAAATTTTTTTTTCAAAGTGAGTAATCTTTCAAAGTGCGTTGTAACAGACCGATTTTCTTGAAACTTTCAGAATTTTTAGGTATTGATAAAAAAAAATCTTTTTTGACGTTTTAGCGATTTTTAGAGCGTCGATTTATCCTTGAAACTTCTCCTACACGCTAAAAGATATTGAGTTAGAATGTTCTCATTTGTTACGTAATAAGGGTTTTTAAGAGACTGGAAATCCCAAATTGAGATCATTAATATCTGAAAATGGAGAAATAGTTTGAAAAACAATTAGAAGAAAAGATGCTTATAGAATGATGAATTCAACAATATGCAAGCATCAAAATTTCTTTAAATGCTCCCAATAAGCAGACAAAGGGTCGGTCTTTAAAACGTTCTTTCCCAGATATCTCATGAACGGAAAAGAATTTCTAAACACTTGTTTAAGAAAAAATGCGTTTAAAATCATTAACCGTTCATTTTGTATTAAGAAAGGGGTTGTCTTCTCAAATAGGGACTAAAGGGGGTCAGCAGTTTTTGCTAGCACTCTCGAGCGCTAGCAACTACGTTAGTCTTTTTCACTGGAATACGCATGCTCGACTCCATAGTGGGGGATTCTGGGAATACTGTACTACTGTAGATAAACTGTACCATTAGAATTTCGTTTTATCATTTTCACATGAATTTTTGTTTTATTGTGCATGTCAAAAAGTAAAAGTAGCTTACGTCTTATTTTGCAAAGTTATTTTCAATATTATAATAAATAGCTAGCTTTATCTTAAATTTCTTCAAGCTCGGAAAACAACTTCGGATATGTTTTCCGAGCTTGACGGAAAGGCCCGAGAAGATACGATTGCTACAGAACAGTACCAATGGTTCTTGAAAATTTTCACTTCGATATTGAAATTACAATAGATACATAATGATTAAGGCACAGTCAATGAGCTATGCCTCTAGATTCACAGTTCTAAATTGAGACCCCACTCCAGTACAATTCCAGTACACCACTATGCCTTCCTTTTTAATTAATCGATTCAGAAATATAAACCAATGTTTTATAAATCTGCTTCTGTGTTTTATGATGGCTACAGCGCTAGCTCACCAATCTTTTTAAAAGATAAGCTTGTTCATTCAAAGCTCGTTACTAATGAATTTTTTTTTTTATATGGTAAAAATCAACCCGTGCATTAAAATAACTTTTTCATTTTTTCGTAATAAAGGATTTAAAGGGACTGGAAGTCCAAAATTGTTATCATTAATATCTCAAAAATGAGACATATTTTGAAAAGCAATATAGAAGAAAAGATGCTTAGAATGATGTATTCAATAAAATGAAACCATCCGAATTTCGTTGAATGGCCCAAATAAGGAGATAAAGGGTTGACCCCTAAAACTGTCTTTCCCAGATACACGGTTCATGAGAACGGACAAGAATTTATAAATACTTGTTGAACAAAATTTGCTTAAAATCAAGACTTTCCATTTGATATCACGATTAAGGGGCCAAGAGGGGTCAACATTTTTTCTTTTATAGTTCGTTATTGAGGGATATTTTGTAATATTTTATGCAAGCAAAAATGTTTATAAACAGTTTTCTTTTACCCGCTCTTTAAAACTCTTTCTCATTCGTTACGTAATGAGAGGTTTTAAGGGACAGCAGTCCAAAACTGTGATCATTAATATCTCAAACAGGAGAAATATTTTGAAAGCATCAAGATTCTACTCCCATTTCCAGACTTTGTTTCTTTGACGAACATCAAAGACAGGGTCATTTCGCCTTCTAAAACTCGGACGGAAGACCTCCTCGTTTCTCGCAACGTGATCTTGTCTAGTTACAATTATTCCTGTTTATTTGATCCTTACATTCTTATTAACGCTTACTTAATTTACCGTTAACTTCTGGTATGCTTAGTCATGTTCTCTTGAAATAACAACGCGCATATGTTCATTCTTATGAAAGGTGCAAATTAATTGTTTATATTATCTATGAATTATATAACCGAGTAGTCTATAAACTCTTGATTAATTAACACACAATTTCTCTGAATGTTACGTAAGTTTGTCTCGCGCGACTAGTTGAAGATTTTCCCTGCTCGACATTTTTTTTTTATTCGGATATCGATAATAGCAGGGTAAGTGGCAAAGAATCGTATAGATTTGAGTTTTTTTTATGTTTTACTTTGTTATGGTTTTTTTGGTTTGTTGGTTTCAATTAACAAACTGCTGTAAGCATGTCATGCAAAAGATTGGGACTAGTTTTGAATTTGAACTTATACATTTGTAATTCAAAAAGGTAGCTAAGCCGTCTAACGCCGTTTGTCCTGTGTTTAATTTGCTCAAGAATTTGGACGAATTTAAAACGGAACGAAATTTACCTCTTGCACAGAATACGTGTATTGTCTCGTAAGATCAGTGCACTCACGTCATTTGATTGTCGACAATGCAAGGTAAATATGCGCCAAGCTAAATCTTCTCCTACCTACACAAAATACTACATGTACTCGGGATTAACCTTCAGTCACAATGTTTATTACGAGTTCGACCCATTTAATTGTGATTAGTCAATACTGCAGTGGTATTTTTTGATGTGCCAAGTAGTTTTCATTTCATTTTCAATATTGCTATTCACTTTCAATGGCTTCAGTTATATCGTGGCGTCACGATGTACGTACATGTAGGAAGACATATCTGTTTATCAAACGCCAATCAAACTAAAATTACAGGCAAGAATATCTAGTATCTGCTTTGATAAATCTTTTTTCTTTCTTTTTTGCTCACAAAGCTTTTTTTTCCTTATGATATTAATATTTTTATCGTTTAAAAGGTCCTTTATTTACATTTTCAAGTAAAAAATTTACTGTAAATTATATGATTTTATTTATCGAAGATTACAGAAATAACAATGCAGTGATTTTCTAATTCACTTCAGTATATACCGGAATTTAGCAATTAAATATCAAGATGGATAAAATGAAATGTTTTGTCACTCTGATTTATTGATTGTATATAATGACCTCATCCATAAACTCGTATTTTTATAACCGAAGAAAATGTCGAACTTCAATCTGTTTATTTGTCTTCATTCATACCTCAAACAAACATAACACGGCTTAGTAGCACCCGCTAGTAGTCATGTATACCGGTGGTCTTTAAAATCGATACAGACAAGTATTTATCTCGAATTAATCAAAGAAAGATGCCACATTAACTACTATTGTATGGTGATAATTGCCACTCTTGTAAGAAAATAAACAAATATGAAAAAAGAAAAAAGCGTAGGCTTTTTCTTCAGTTTTCACAAAACATAAAACTAGAAGTTCACACAGTAAGATGAGTAAGTGACCTGTTCGAGAGAATATCATATAAAATCTACACGAACTAGAATGAATGAGAAAGTATTATAGTCTAAGATTTGAGAAGAAAATGTGGCTGGTAAATAAAATGATTGGATTTTTGTTATCATTTTTCTAAAGCAGCAATCAAATTAAATTTACATGTAAGTCTAACAATTTTTTAATGCAGTGATTATCGTTTAATACCATTTAAAATTTTAACTAAACCAAAAGCTTTTGTTTGTCCAGTATCTAATACTAGAGTATGAACATGCTTTTTTATGTTAGGATGTCTGATTATCGAGAAGAGGCATGTGAAGTAAAACACATTGCGAAAACGTTAAAAAAGAACAATAAAGAACATCCCCCCCCCCAAAAAAAAAAACAAAACCAAAAAAAAAAAAAAAACCCGCAAACAAACAAAAACAAATTAAACACAACCAAAACAAACAAATAAACAAAAACGTTGGGCAGTAGCGAATTCAGAGGGGGGCGCACCCGGCGCGCACCCCCTCTAAAATTGTCAAAATAAAGTTAAATTATACTCCGTTGATAAAAGAAAATGTACAACTTGCGAGTCTTAATCATGAACTTTTTGGAAACTCGTGGGATTTCTCTACATAGTCATTAAATTGATTTCAACGGTGTAGTATAAAATTAAAATATCTGTGTGTACATAGAAAGCCCATTTTAATTACCCTCTCTTTGGGTTCAAATGTTATTCGTTATACTAGGTAGTGTGTAAAACGACTCTTCATTGTTTACAAACCCGCAAATACAAACTGACATGGTTATCCTTCTTTTAACTTCTTAAATATCGTCCAATTGAACATGATTTTTTAAAAAATAAAACTGATTAATTTACATCCATTCGTACGAAAAAAAGGAAACAGAAATGTGTCTTATATTTCTTCATTGCAGAGGGTTTTGCTGGGATTTTGCAGGTCTTATATTTATAAGCGTATAACCATCGGGCTGCCCAGACCCCTTGCCTAAAACTGGCACCCCCTCTAACTACATTAAATTCACAGTGACACTATCTCCATCTGTTTAAGATTCAGGTGTTATTTTCCCCCCAAATATTTTAACTGGTAGTGTAAAAGTTGGAACCGGTAGTTACGTGTTTTGAAGGTCATTGATCATTTGTAAAAGGCATAGATTAAAAAAATAAATAAGCCATTTTGTAATTGAAAATAGAAAATTGGTTAAGCTGAAGGTCTTTTCGAGGAGATATGATCACGCCATCAGCCTATTCTTAGTCTGATGAAGGTTTTACTTGGGGTTTATAATCAATGGTTATAGTCTCTTGGTTCAAGTAGGATTTAAGATCCAGACAACCTTGACAATCTTTATATTCAACATCGAGTTTAATTTCGTAAAAAGGCTTTCATCATTTTATTTTTACACCCTAGGGATTTGTTGGGAGAATTCAAATCAGCGTTCAAGTTTCTGGTTTTTTTTTTATCTCTTCCTTCCATTCAAATCATGGAAAAATGTATTATAATGGCGGGTCAAAAAGTTTACATCACTGAAGTGTACGAACTACCGCTCCAAAACGTGAATCGCCAAACGACTCTTCCTGGATGCTTCCTATTGTTTCACTGATCAAGATTTTGTAATGTCGATTCCGTTTTGAACGGAAATCACTTTCCATCGTAATGATCGCAATGTTAACAGATTGAATCGGCATGCAAAGAACACATTAGTATCCGTTGCGCTTCGAGTTTATCATCGCAAAGAAAATCAGAGAAAATTTAATATAAACAATATCATATAGAAGTTTTTGTATTGGTAGTTATACGTATTGTTAAGGTAAGATACATTGACGAACAGATACTGCGTTTCCGTCGATAATGGTTGAATACTTTAAGTGGATCTTGTTGAGATGATTCATGATATAGCCTAATTTGTTCATTAAAGTGCAATTCCTTATAACGTGTTGTACTGATAAGATCATTGGTCATCGGTATGCGTATCCTTCGTATCATTATTTATTTATTAAATCCTTAATAATTGGTCCCCACAAATAGAGTATACAGGTATATATTTACATTCTACTGTGTTTTCCCATTAAATTCCGTGATGTTTAATTAAATGCCTCTAAATGCAACACCTATTCACTGCGTATGAATTAACGAGTAATTTACATAAGTAGTTCTCAAACAGAGATTTCTATGTTATCAGTTAAAAAATGTATTTCATGAATGTTGTCAAAACACCATGTTTTATAATTATTCAACAAAAAAGTTGACTTTATTGTTAAAAGCAACATTTCAAGAGTTATTTATCATGGATTATATTTTCATGCTCGTCGATCTCATCTCAACAGTCTATGTGAAAACCAGTTTAAACCAGTTTTACAAAACAGCTGTTCTTGCTGTTACTTATTCACTCCCTCCGTGATCTGCACTTTATATCGATTTATTTAAGTAAACAATTGATTTCTTCAGTAAGGGAATGTAAATATAAGCATTGAATGATTTATTTTTGACGTCGTCGTGTCAATAACTTCCGTCAGGTGAGCAGACAAATTATCATAACGCGCTAACGCGCGTTATTCAATTTGTCTGCTCACCTGACGGCAGTTATTGACACGACGACGTCAAAAATAAATCATTCAATGCTATAATGTCATGCGTTTACACTTTTCTTGGAATGTTTGTGAAAATGTAACATTGACGGAACAGCAGAAAACGTATTAATGATATACTAAGTCAACTGCTCTGGACACTTACCTAACAGTACTTTAATAGAGACAAATTCATTGCTTTAAGACCATATATATTGCTTCAGAAGAAATAGAGGCATGCCCACTGCATGCTATAAACCCCTTTCTCTTCTTGAATAAGGGACACGCAAGTCGCGATATCTAAGATGACTCCCTATTACTTTCTTTAGTCAGTGATTAACACACGTTACTGACTTCAGATAGGTTCCATCAACTATCGAGAGTGAATGCAACCTAAAAATCCACTAATAATTACGTAATGAATGATAATCAAGTATTAGCTTAATTTTTCAAAACAGTTGATTTCCTGAACGTTTCATATAAAGCGAAATAATTCACTTTAAAAAAGATAAATTTTTGTACAGTCAACTCCAAGTGTTGTGATCCGTGATGAACTTGGTTCATTGAAGTACACTTCCCATACTGTAAAATTTGAATTGATAAGTCAATTCAGTCTAACATGTGCCATATGAGAAAGTGATGACGTCACCAAATTGAGTTTTTAACAGGGTTTTCCAACCCGAAAAATCCGGTTATTAAAATGGTGAAAATGGCGGGCGGGCGGGCGGCTGCCAAAAGGGTACCCTCATTGTACGGATAACTCCTCCTACAGTTTTCAAAATGCTAGTAGGAAGTTGTTCTTTTGCAGATCAATTGTACATATATCAGAGGTGTGCATATTACTAGGATTTTGATTTCTGATAATTAATAAAACAAAATACCAGCTTTTGAACTTACTCATCTTCGGACAAAATATTGCATATATGGTACCCTCATTGTACGGATAACTCCTCCTACAGTTTTCAAGATAGGAAGTTTTCCTTCTGCAGATCAATTGTACATATATTGAAGGTGTGCATATTGCTAGGATTTTGATTTCTGATAATTTATGAAAAATATACTACTTTTTTGAACCTTTTTTTAACTTCATTTTTTTGGCAAAATATTGCACATAGGGTATTCCATTTCACTGGATACAGTACGTAGTGATTATCAATTCAGGGTTAACATGGATTATGGATACAGTTCACATAAAAGAAAACCCGGTTTGCTGTCACATTGACAGCTTTTCACTTGTTCGGAAACTAAAACAATCCCAGTCAAACCATTTCAGATGAAATAAACATTTACATGTAGCAAAAATATTATTTAATGTACTTTGTAAATTGCATGAAAAAAATCTAAATGTTTATTTCGAAGGAAATGTTTAGAATACAATAAAAGTCGATTTAATTATGAAAATAAATACAAATAACTTCGTGAAACAACTCCTTAATTTCTCATGCTACAACCAGCATCTACAAATAGAACCGAAAGCGAAATGTGTACCAATTGCGTAGTCTTCGCTCAAAAGCCAGACAAATATTGTTGATTTCAAAGAGCAATGACTAAGTGGCCAGCAATGAAATAGACAGGCCTACGTCACATTGCTGTTTGACACAACTACTCAAAGTCCAGCCTCTTGTTAAAATTGTTTTATTTACCGGGTTTTCCAACGGAAAAATCCGGTTATTAAAATGGTGAAAATGGCGGGCGGGCGGGCGGCTGCCAAAAGGGTACCCTCATTGTACGGATAACTCCTTCTATAGATTTCAAGATAGGAAGTTGTTCTTTTGCAGATCAATTGTACTTATATTAGAGGTTTGCATATTGCTAGGATTTTGATTTCCAATAATTTATGAAAAAAATACCAGCTTTTGAACTTAGTCATTTTTTTGACAGAATATTGCATATAGGGTACCCTCATTGTATGGAAAACTATTCCTACAATTTTCAAGATAGGAAGTTGTTCTTTTGCAGATAAATTTTACATATATCAGAGGTGTGCATATTGCTAGGATTTTGATTTCTGCTTATTTATGGAAAAAAATACCAGCTTTTGAACTTAGTCATCTTTTGGCAAAATATTGCATATAGGGTACTCCATTTCACTTGATACAGGTTGACATGGATTATGGATACAGTTCACATAAAAGAAAACCCAGTTTGCTGTCACATTGACAGCTTTTCACTTGTTACGATTAACTACGTGAAGCAAGTCTTCAAAGAGGCATGGTCACGATTTTGGTCAACATTAATTTCTTAGTTTTTTATGTTAACTTTACAATCCCCCAGTAAGACATTTCATGTTATTATAATTTCATGTTAAATACTGAAATCTGATTGGTTTAGACGCAGTTGGTAATCCCTTCTATTACCCTCAACGTTAGCAACACACTTGGCAACGGGTAACACAACAAATTGTTACATGCGCGTAAATTATGCGCGTACGGTTCGCCGTAGAATTCACTTCATTTCTATATAAAAGAAGTAAAATTTTCTTTAAAAATAAGACATTCAGTATAATAAAATAAATAGTGCCTGTTTGGGAGGGTAACTGTTGAAATTGACACCCCGAGAAAACCATTCTTAACCGACGCGAAGCGGAGGTTAACAATGGTTTTCGAGGGCTGTCAATTTCAACAGTTACCCTCCCAAACAGGCACAATTTATATAATAACCACAAGAGAGTCAATCATGTATATAGACATGTATAAACCGAGATAACAGATATATTTAATTAATGTAAACAAAACATTTCACGAGCCTTGTTTACATAACAAAGAATTGTGAGATCTGTATCTTGCTTATAACTCCAAAACTGACTCTCAAATTTTGATTGATCATTAGAAATGCATTACTAAAGAATTGTAAACAATAAAAATAGAGAAATAAAATGTGACAAAAATCATGGCCATGTCCCTTTAATTTTTCAAAGTTGTAATCTTTCATATTTTATTGGAACTTTTTCCTTGAAATTCGTGTTTCAGGGGATTACTTTAAAGCTACCAAATGGAAATTTTCATATTTCAGCTCTCTGGAAAGCCCGTTATTGCATCAGAAGATTGGTTAAATAATAACTGTGCTCTCCGTGGCTTCGTTAGATATGTGTAATGATAGAAGTTTTGATGTTCAGAGCACCAACTTGTAATGCGGTTAATGTTCTTAACATTTCTATATTATTGGAAACTCCGTTAAAACCCTTTTACTTGCGGTGAAAAGCGTCGAAAAAACACCCGATTTCGTCTGTTCTTTCTTGGACTCTCGGAGTGAACGCCCCGGGTTTCTCGGTCCTTCTCTGGTAGGAGCTTTGTTATTTCTTGTTAATATCAGTCTATATCAGGACAGATCGGACTCTTGTTACGTATAATTGATCATTTGTTAAGGAAAGTATTGATTTGTCTGAAGTTAACATCGATATATAAAGACAAAATAGCTTTTCGATTTCAGCAAAAAAAGGGGTTTTTATATGTTATGTCCAGCTTTTATTTCGATTCACTTCGTCTGAAATGTTGAAAAGGTATATCGTAAATGACTAATTCTGATATTAGTGTCTTAATAATAAAAAGTGGGAGGACAGTTTATGTATGTTCAAAAGTTGCATAAAAATCAATGAAATGTAAGATATGGAAAATCATATTCATAGTCTACGTCAAATGACTTTGAAAAGGGCAATTGTAGTCTTTGAAGTTGGCCTGGTTTTTTTTCTTTGCGCACCTTGCTTCATTACAAAAATATTTTGTTTCTGTGCAAAACAAAAACAGACGATTGAAACAGCTATACATGCGTGCCTTGATTTTCCGCCTAGTCCCCAGGGTTCAGAACGAAATACAGAAAGTACACTGTACCTTACATGATCATAGTCCATATAACGTATCAAAGCTGCGCCACTTCAATAGATCAATGAAGTTCAAAACTAGTGAGACGAACTTATCTAAGATAATTGCGTTGTTTGTTTTTGGTCATCATGTCAGTTTGCATTAAGGGGGTATGGGATACCTTCATATTATGACGTACTTTCTTTCAAAATAAACTGCAAAATTAATTGTAATGCACTACTTTTTTCTGTCTTAACAACGTAGTGCAATAAGATAAAGGCTTAAGCGTCAGCTACTGATCTGCAAGTCACGAGTTTGAAACCACTCGGGGGTATTGTATTTAAGGAATAAAGAATCATTCATTAAGTATTATGAGGTAATCATTTTGGTCGGGGTGTGATCAATTCCAATAAAGTCCGAATTTGATCACGTCCCGACCGAAATTACCTCCTCATAATATTCAAAGAATGATTCTTTATTATTTAATATATAATTTTCAGCAATTGTACGATTAAATATTTTAATGTAAATAAGCAAACCCCATTGCAGCCCAATTATACGTCATTTGAATTTATTGGATTGTATAGTACAACATCAATACGCAGTGTTATCACAGGCAAAGACACTGAAAAATGTAAATATATCGGAATAAATGCCTATATTAATGTCACCTGCAATTTGCTCAAATAAGTATCATCTTCATCAACTTAACATTGCACTGTCAGTTGTGACGGATGGTTGCTTTCCTTGTATACATGCTCATTTGATCCTTTCGTTGACTTTCTTTTATTATTCTTTATTGGTTGAATAATTGATCGATGATTGACGCTATAGATTAGTAGGAAGCTACTAATCAAACGTACTTTTGATCCATGTGCGACTGTATCTTATAGCGACAGTATCCAAGTTACGATATGATTGAACTTGTCAACTCGAAAGCGAGCAAGGACTAAATCCCCGTTGTTCGTTTTACGGCTGCAGAGCACGTGAAAGATCAAACTGGTTTTAGATCAATGTATTTCGGAGTTGGTTTGCTTTTGCATTATGTCATATAAAGCTAAACAAGAACCTTGAAACCAGGATTCACTCAAATCAAGAGTACCCTTGAAATGACAGGACAAAAATCCAGATTCTTGTATCTCGTCCTTTTGCCATTTGCCGAGCGGAAGGAAATGTAATAGCTCTCAGGGGGAGATACCTATTCCATATCGCGTGCGAGTTTTTTTTTTAATACTATTTAGATAATGAGTTAAATGTACCTTGACGGATGCTGAAAGGTTAGCTAGAGCGCATTGCAATATTGCTGACTATTAACTTAAGCTCACGTAATGCAAATTTTTAACTGTCAAGAATTGAATGCAGTGAACTTTGAATAACAATTGTAGATAAGGAACGGGTTTACCTAGCATTTTACTACATGTTAATTTTCTTTTATTTTTTCACTAAATAGGTTTTATCAAACAAGAAAAGAAAGTATTCCATCATTGTGAAATTATTGGACGATGTAACTGCGAGTAAAAAAAAATGTTGTTGCATCATCTTTAGAACAGCTGTACAAAGGAGGTCTATCGATAGTTTCATCGACGAGGTCTACAACTATGTATACAGGGCAATATTCCTTTGCCCCTTGTTGGCAGAGGGCGAATTTAGGACTGGGCAAATTCCTTCAATACATATATATCTCTATATATACACTCTACTGTGTTTTTCCATTAAATTTTTTGATCTAATGCGCTTTATTCAATTTGTCTGCTCACTTGACGGCAGTTATTGACAATCGACGTCAAAAATATATCATTCAATGCTATATTAAACACAATTGTGTCGAGGCGAATTCAAGATTGGATGAAATTGTAGGTGTAGAAATAAGGGCGAAAATTACACGGGGCGAAAATAACCCTGTGTGCAGTATGTGAATGTAGTCTGTCTAGAAAACATAACATCATATTTTTTCCATGAAAATTTAAATATTAACTGCTAAATATACATTAATTCCCTCCTATATACCAAATAATTGCAATGAAAATTCGCGTTATCGTGAAACTCTGCCATTCATATGAACCGTGTAAAGAGGTACCTCTAAGGATATCTAAAACACAAAAAAAAAAAAAAAAAAAAAAAACGCGTTTTGTTCAATCACACGATAGCTAATATGACCAGAAATACAGTGTATTCAGGAACCAACTTGTGGTTCAAACAAGTGGTACATAATCACTAGTGCTTGTTAGATTAATATATTTTCAGAGAGTTCAAAAAATCTGTAAGAACATGTATAGAATACACAATCCTTTGTAAACGTTTCCCTTGAACAATATCCTATTTATAGAATCCCTTTCTTTTATGATTTTTACCAAAAATCTTTTGATTGTTACAGTATTTGTTTTAGAGTAAGAGATACTTTTCCAGATATATACATGTATTCGTTATATCTTCATGTCATCCTTTTCATCAGACTCTATCAAATGATTTTAAAAGGTTTTCGATTATGAAAAGGTTGTTTCCATTTCACTTTTGCTTCAATGTGTTTCAGCGGTTCACCTCCCATGAGAAACAATTTCACTGTCTGTAAATCTCGGTGTTTTGTTTTTTTTTTATATTTTACCGGAATAATTGTCAAATTTTGATGCTTCGGGATATTTTTGATGAAAAAAATGTTTTTAAATTATTAATGAGAAATGTATTTGTAATTGACGTGAATTTTATTTATTCTGACCGTATATTTGAATGTTGTATATTTTCATACTTATTATTAATACATGAAATCTGTTTGCATTTCTGAGTGATATTTACAAAAAAAATTCAAAAGCTAAACGGAAAAAACACACATTAATTAACTTCATATTTCCTTTATTAACCTAGATCTATTAAAAAAAAAATCGGCTTTGATAGGTTCCCCTAAATTTTATCCGATTAAACCCCTGTCATGGATACGTCGGTGATTCTGACTTATCCTACCTCGGTAACTTTAACATAGTCAATCAATACTTGTACATCATATAAACATTTTTCCGCCGGTTCTACTTTTCAGAATACGGCGCGGACGTCGCAATGGGCCCATGCTGCTGCAGTAAGCGCCACGTGACCTTTGTGTGGGCCACCCTCGAGTGCCTGTTCTTCACGGGGGTAATTTTCGGATGGGTGTGGCTGACCGTCACCCTCCGGCGAGATGCCTACTTCCTGGATCTCTGCAATGTCAGCCTGTCCGAAGATATTTCGAGAGATCTAACGAAAAATGAAGTTTTGAAAGACAGTCTGAGAAAGGACCGGCCCAAGTGTAGAACTACTACTACCACTGTGGCCCCGGGGGAGGTGGAGTACCGCCTGCCGTTCAATGGCACTCAGTATTTCTGTGACGAGCAGGAAGATCGTCTAGACCTCATGTATATTGTAATTATAATTGTGCGGAACTTTCTGATTCTACCCGTGGGGATTTTCTTGGACAAGTATGGTACAACCAGGACCCGTCTCCTTACTGTGTATGTATATTTCCTGATTTTTATATGGTGCTTTTTTTATATATAAAGATAAGGTTTATTGATACTATTATTTTTTTTTTAATAAAAGCTAAGTTAATTTTTTTTAAAAGATGTACGTATACATGTAGTAGTTTGATGAAGATTTCGTCAAAAGCGTAGTGTATAGTGTTTGCGTATTTTCGCCAGAACAAAAATGATTATTTTTACAATATAATGCTTTCTTTGATGACCCATATGCCGGTTGTGAAGGTAGTGATCGGGTTATGTATCTTCTCTGCAATTATGTTTACATCTTTCATTTAACAAAAAAAAATGAATTGATCGTAAAAAAGAAGTAAAAAGGAAACTAAATTATTGTTAATGTACATCAGTACGTCGGATAAAAGAAATAGCAAAATCGTCATGTATGGAAATTTGAGCCTGACGTCATCCTGATTATTTAGTACAGTCTTTGATTTTTCTTGGGTTGCTGAAAGTTTCGACTGATCGAAAAACTGGTTAGAACTGGATCGTGTTGATTTCAGTCCTGTCAGTTCAACAAAGCTGTGAGTTACAATCAGTTTCTGTAAGAAGTAGAGGGAGTCACACTAAGTGGATGTAAATATAAACCGTTAATTATTACTTAAAAGCACAGCGGTGTACGCGATCATCTAATTTTCAGATATCTGATATTTATCTGACGAATGTAGTTTCACGATTGTGTAACGATGATTAACAACTCTTAACTATAATTAACGAATATGGATCATAGTTTACAGATGAGAATTTATATTTATCAGTATAATCTATGGTTAACGTTTATTTACAGTCGTTAACGGTTCGTAAACTATAGTTTGAGGTTCTTAAACAATAGTTTGCGGTTCGTAAACCATAGTTAACAGTCGATAAACCTAGTTTATCAACTGAGAAACTATTTTTAGCTCATTTTTGTGAATTTGACGTGACATATCAAACGTCATTTAATATTATGAAAAAATCCTAAGATTTCTCTTTTGATTCAACCCCTCTAGCTTGTCAAGTTTCAATACACAGCTTAAAAATAAAAGTATACGGTGATTAATTTTTGCATTGCAACAGACTTGAAAAAAACCCGGATAATAAAGTTGAAAATTGTGAGAGATACCGGTATTCCGAGTGACTTCCGAATGGAGAAAAGATGACAACATTTTCCATTATAAATCTTCATCAGAAATCTGTTTTCGTTCCTGTGATTTTTTCGAAGTGAAAAAATGAAGATATCTTGAATATTTTCCCTTTCATCGATTTCAATCGCACTTCTTTCACAAGTGTATATATATATATATATATATATATATATATATATATATATATATATATATATATATATATATATATATATATATATTTATATATTTTTTTTTTTTTTTTTTTAACAAAAATTGTCCAAATGTGCTGGATAAATATCTTGGGACAGACTATACATGTATGTTCTAAGTAATTATCATTCCTCTGATACATTTTATTCTGTCTTGTGATTTCATAAAAACAAATGTATTAGTGGAAACACTAACTAAATTAAAGACCTCTTGCGTTTTATCAGGAAATGAATACCCATAATTTTTTCTTAATTGATAGCTGCAATTTCTTCTGTTCGTTGTATATATGAATGGAAACTTGATATATGAAAGCCTTTTTTTTTTTACTGAAAATCCCTCCTGTGAAGGGTGAAGCAACTGCGCTTAACGATTAGACATATATTTCTCCTTGCAAAAACCTTCATTACAAACAAATGATAGGGATAAAGAAAAATTATCAAAATTTCAAAGTATTATTATAGCTATGTGGAAGAGAGAGAGAGAGAGAGAGAGAGAGAGAGAGAGAGAGATATGATTGATTGGTACAACTTTTGAAATACAATAGCGAGTATCATTCATTTTTCTGTTGTCGTTCGTCTAATTCCCATGGCGAACAAATTCCTATCGGTCGTGAATGTTCCATCATCTTCTTTGACATTGTTTAATGGTCTTTTGTAATTTAGACCTATTTCTTGTTACACAATAAAATCTCTCTCTCTCTCTCTCTCTCTCTCTCAAGTACTTTGTAGATGTAAATAAATCATTAAGAAATGTTAAGCTGTTAGAACAGAGGCACTTCAAATATTGTTTTTAAGGGCTATTATTTTATGAATTAAGGTATTCACTTTAATATTCTCTGAAAAATTCAAATTTACATACAAGACAAGTTTGATCTGCGTCCTATGCTGAATGTGACACCATTAAATTGCTCGATAAAGATTACCAAAATTACGCAACTTTCTGCAATTAAAAAAATCCTAAATCCTTGTTCTGTTAACATCTTTAGACCAGTGCTTCAAGAACAAAAAATACGCAGTCTTCACGAAAGATAGGAAGTTTGAATAAATCGAAGTTTCACACATGCTTGAAAATCAAGTCCGGGACGTTTCATCTTTCTGTATACCCTAAACAACACAAATAAAAAATTAAATGAAAGATTTCTTACAAAAGTAGGGAAAGTAATTTTGGAATATTAAACTTTGCAATAGCCATCTTTTTACAAAAAACGTAAACACTGATGAACGTCATTCAACAAGTGTTTTTTTTTTTTAATTTTCGGGGGGGAGGGGGGGGGGGGTGCGGTTACTAGTAATTGAGTTTGCCGAGAGGGGTTTTGAGGCAAATTTTTGGTAATTCTCTAATGTAAATTTAAAGAAATTTCAATTTTGCAGGGGGGGGGGGGGGTTCAGACCCCCTGACCCCCCCCGCCCCCCTTCTAAAGGGAGGACGGAAGTTTACACTTTTATGTAAATTAGAATTCCTGAGTTGGATATCTGTTTTATCCATAATTTTAACTTGTATGTTGATCGAGTTCAAAACCGACGCCTTTTGAAGATGACACAATAATCTAAACATTCGTCTTTTCTTTAACAATTTAACGCATAACTGAAGCAGCGGTACTAATTCAGAGATAATCTATATTAATAATGACAGATGCTCTGTTTTTGGTTGAATCAGCGGTAAGCTTAGATGATGAAGGGCCGATCGGAAGATGGAGAGGATCGCAAAATAATTTTACAAATGAGTTTCAAGTGAAAACTTCAACTGATTTGATTGTCATAGATAATATTTCCCTATATCTTTATGCAAATCTTCTCCTCTAAAGGAGATTCATTTACTCTATATAGATATATTCACGACCATCCAGCCCGCTTAACTCTTAAAATTTTGAGAATGGAGAAAATAAGTTACTGTAGGATTCAAAGAATGATATTAAGAAGGACATATTATGAAGACGCATCCATGTCTCAAAATTAAGACGAAAAAATAGCATCAAAAGGACTTTGCGGTTTGTAGAATTATTTTTGAAGAAATCCTTTCCATTTTGATTTTGCAGTAAGAGTTAGTATATGTCTCACTAATTTCAAAACAGCCCTGGAACTTCTAGAACTTTCCAGAATACAAGGATACCGCCATCTAATATGAATGCTTCAAAGCATTTCTTTATCTTTGTTTCTGGCTGTGAGGTCAGTGAGAGTTATCTTAATACCAACGACCAGTTTTATTGCAAGGAATTTACCCGACTGCAGATAGGAGGGTGAAAACGAAATCTATCGCGCCATTCGTTTATCGAAGTTAAGGATGCATCGACTGTGTGTTACGTCTCAAGCACACCTTTCCGGATAAGCTGACGGACGTCTTACAAATAATCCGTTAGGTTTCTGTTGATAAAATTTAATGTCGCCCCCGCCGCTACTGGGGGTTCAGTGTATCGGAGCGAATAACACGGATGACAGCCAAGCCATTACCGGAAACACTCCGGACCTCAGCAATTAGGGAAAGAATAATTTCCAGTTTAAACAAATCCACAATGCATTAGAAACTAACGTAAAAGTCAGTCCGGTTCATCCTCCTCATAGCCTTGCCCCGCCGACACCAACTTTCTGAATTTTGACCTTAAATTAATGCAATTGTAGTTGAGAACCGAGTTGAATGACTTGAATTTTAGGTGACGTAGGGGCCAGAACTCGTCCGCTGGTGACTCTGGTCCAACAGAGATCAGCAGGAAATGAAGCGCTACTGTACGTGTACACGTATAGCGAACTCAGTCCAGTGGTGTCTGTTACACGTTTTAAACATGCTTAAAACTTGTTTGTAAGGTAGAACGGGCCAACATCTGAACGTCTGGTAATAAGCGATATCCGGTGATGTACGTAAGACCGAGACTTTAGGGACAAGCGTTTTAATGACTAAGAGCATTTCCAAGGCTGAAAACATTGGTGAATTCTTGGATAAAAGAACCCTCTTTGACCTGGTGTTTAATGGGTATAAACTGCTGGGGAAATGACTTTCAATTATCTGCTTTCAAAATTAGATGTTATACATTATGACAATGAAGAAAAAATACTTATATATATGGTAGTAGATTAAAAAAAGCGAAACTTTCAGATTTTTTTAAAAATTATCAACGTAGAAAAGAGGGAGATGTTAGAACATCAAATGTTCAACAATTAAAAAGGTAACTGGGTCACCTGCATTGGAAGATCACCAGCACGAATTGTTTCGGTCATCTGATAAGTATTCTTCGCAGATTGATGCATTTCGCCAAAAACATTAAGATGATATGGAAAAGGTTAGATACCAGTAGAAGATTTGATTTATCATGAAAAATCAACCACTTCACCAGAATTGAATGTTTCCTGGACCCTTCTAGTAGAATGGGATTCTGATTTGATCTTTCCCACTGGTGCAATATGATATATATATATTTTGGAATTGCATCTATTGTCGACATTAATAGGTTTACAAGTCACTTGGGAATATTTTAAGAGGTGGTTGTTACTGGAGGATAAATCGCTCGCTTTTATCATATATAAAAATAGATTGTGGATTAACATTCTATAACCTTTGCCTCTTAGGTACAAATAGAAAGTAAAGCTACGGCAATTGTATTCGTCATTAATGTCACAAATGCCTGAGACCAATAAGGCCTTTAACTCCTGGGAATTCTAAATGACCCGAATGTTATACCATTGGTATTGTATTTTTACTCTAGTAATACCTCAACTAACTCAATGATTTTTTTTAAGTACTCCAAATGATAATTCTTTGTTCATTTGTTGTACCCATTTCATTTCAATTTCAGTTCATTGAGAATTAAGTGTGGTTAACTTTGGTACCACAGAATTTTTATAAGCAGGTTTTTCAGAGGACAAATCTGGTTATTGAAATGGTGAAAATGGCAGGCTGGCGGGTGGGTGAGCGGCTGCCAAAAGAGTACCCCTATTGTACGAAAAACTCCTCCCACAGTTTTCAATATATCAATTGGACATAAATAAGAGATGTGCATATTACTTGAATTCTGACTTTTGATAAGTTATGAAAAAGATGCCAGCTGTTGAACTTCGTCATTTTCTCGCAGAATATTGCACACAGGGTACACCATTTCTCTGGGTAGACAGTGTTTATCACATCAGGGTTGACAAATGGATTATGGATGCAATTTACATAAAAGAAAACCCAGTTTGCTATCACATTGACAGCTTTTTACTTGTTTTGGGTTATTTTGGGAAGCTCGTATAATAAAATTGTCTGCCGACAAAAAGTTGTTAAAGAAATTTTTCCGACTGCTGCAATGAAATGTTACTACAATTGTTAAGGTTATTTATTATTATTATTATTATTTTATTATTTAATATATTTTGCTGTAACGTAAGTGAATAGCTTACGTGTTTTTTGGGGAACATTTGGGTGCGTTCGTGTTGGCTAAAAGTTAATGACGTTTTCGTCGGAGTTCATTTGGAGTAGTTATTAAGGCTTGTCATTGTTTATTCGAGATCAAACAGGGTATGTTTTGGGTTCATTTGGGTTGAATAGACAGGCAGGTAACTCGGGTGTTTGAAAAAAAAAGATGATAGCAATGTTATACGAGGGTAATCGAGCAATGGTGGCATCAATATTTAATGTCAACTCATACCTTGGGCGTAATCGATCCGTAATAACCATAATGCTCTGGTGGACAAGAAATCTGCAAAGCCAAGGACGACCATTACTTATGTAGATCTGTGATATTTGATAACTATTACATCACATTATGATAGTTTCAAATAAAGTCGAAAATACATCGTAAAATACAGCACCGGTATCATGTTATGAAACATTTTGTACAATAAAATTCCAAATGTATATCCGGAATAACTTCGCACTTACTGATTAACAACATTACAGCACATAGATTAAAAAAACAACAACCGTTCTTTTGGCAGCTACGCATGCATATTTCTCCAGATTAGACTATAGTTGACAAGACCATACCGACTTTATCGAAATTAAGCTCGCAAAGGAAACAGCTTGTTTTTGGAGAAATTGTTTTTATCAAATTAGAAAATGAAATACTAGTATTTAGGAAAACGATTCCAATTAGAAGCAAAAATTGGTTGTGCCGGGTTCCGGGTTTCTGAAATAATCACCATTCCTATGAGAGGACTGATTTGTTTCGTCAGCTTTAAGGTATAACTCCAATAATCACACCAATCAACCGATTCAGATGTCCTTGTTTTAACTCATACATAGCGGATATTTTTCCAGATTGGATTATGACACGTTCTCAAGACCCTGTCCAATTTAGCTCAGTCAGGCTTAAAGGACAACGATCTTTTTCATCAAAAACTCTTTTTTTATTGTTACTGCGTACAAGACATACTAGAGTAGTTTAATTTGAAAAACATTAGTTCAAATAATTGTTAAAATAATATTGAATTGAAATTCATTTATACGGACAACCTTACAGAATTGAGTCTTTAAAAGTACTTGATCGACGTGTATCCGAATCCAAATTATAACTTTTAAAGTGGTTGGCTTTTAAAAAACAAACAAATTAAAACACGTAGACATACATGTATGATATTCTTAAAGGTTTGCTACCATGGAAAAACAAAATGCTTGCATGGTTCGTATTTGAACTACTTCAAAAAGGAAATTTGTTGAAAATTGAAAAACAAATTTTAATTGATTAAAAACAAAACAAAATTAAACCATTTGAAAAACGTAGAAAACATTTCAAATACGTACAAGTTCAGTAGATTTATTGGATTTACATGCGTTAGAATTTTTATGGGTTCTTGTTATTAATAATGAAATTGCTTTTCCCAATGACCTGTTAGCTTATTGGTTATGATACAGTGAAGTGTGAGTGATCTGACATTCGTGTCTGTGTGGTTTCATCAATATTTCATTGAATACCAATTTTCGTGGATTTCGTTTTTAAGTTGATCCACGAAATTAAATGATCATTGAAATGAAATTTCTATTAACATTTTGTATTGATGGGGTCATTGGCCATGAATTTGATATCCTTGAAACTGTGATTTTCACTTTATCAACGAAAATTGATACCCTTGAATATTAATCAAACCACAGTATTGGAACTGTGTGTGTTAGTGGAATTAAAACAAGACTTTTGATGTCAAAAATTTCTATGCTCACAGAGTTGAAAAAACTAGATGCCAAAACAGTCTGTGGTTTTGGAATAGACAAACTAGATTCATGGACACCTGTGCTTGGTGTAGAGATGGTCTAGATACCTAGGCTACCGGAGATGCATGGTGCACCTTGCAAGGGATTTTGCCTTCATCCTTGCAGTGGTTGTTGTGCGCATTGAGATCTCTCTGTGCCACTACGGCATATTTAGACATCACAGACTTTGATTTTGGCACATTACTCGTGAAATATTAATGTTTAATTAGTATGTTTAAACACGACGTGCAGACATGGAGTCTTTACATTAAATGGATGTTCGCGCATCTAATTCACATTACAAAATTATGTACACATACAAAATAAAAAAATTGTAATTTATATCGATACTAAAACCACGTATGTTTTAAAAAGGTAATTTGTTTTGATTAGGCGAAATGGACCATCTGTTGCCAATTTTACATGTACTCTTCAAAGATACCGCAGACTTGACTTCTTACACGTTAGTTGATTTACCAAGAAAGGAAATTTAAGTATTTCCTAAATGTGAAAATAAACGTGAAAGATTCTAAAATAATTTTGCGATTGTTATCCCCCATCCCACCCACTCCCAGGAAAAAAACAAACAATCAAACAAGCACAAATTCACACAGTTTATACAAATCATCATTTAGTGATGGTGAGAATATCCGAGACAAGTGGTAATGCTTTCAACAGTTGTACAATTTAAAGGGACTTGGACACGATTTGACTTAAAATTTTCAAATTATATTTTTTTATTTTCACTGTTTATACTGATAAATATAGAAGTTTATAATGCTCTGTCAAAATTTGAAAGTCAAATATCAAGTTATAAGCAAGATACAGCGTTCAAAATTCTTTGTTTTGTAAACAAAGCTCGAATATTGTCATTTGATACATATGCGTTGTATTGGTGTAAGTTTCAATCAAATGAATCTTTCTTTTGTTGATAATAGTATATAGGAAGATATTGAATTAGTTTAAATTGTTTTTTACATGTCATTTTGTCTAAGAAATGGTAATTTTCTACATTACATTTTTTGTAAACAACTATAAGACTCGAGCTTTGTTTACATAACTTTCAATTCTTACCTCTGTATCTCGCTTGTTACTTGACATTAACATTCAATATTTTGGCCAATCATTTAAAATGCACCAGTAAACCATTTTATAGATAAAAAATAAAAATAAAATTTTTATCTCAAATCGTGTCCAAGTCCCTTTAATGTATGGTAATAAAACATAAATTCTCAACGAAATCGACCAATTTTGCTCTAGTTGTATGAGTTCGACAGCCGGATAGATTTATTTTATAAAAAAAAAAATAGACTTATAAGTAATTTGTCCTTACCTTTAATAAAAAATCAAAGAATACAACGGGAGTGTACTTTAACAAACTTGAGTATAAGTAATGTGATAATTATCTATCTATATCCAATTTCCTTCCTCTCTTCAGATTGACGTTCGTGATGGGGACCCTGATGATGACCTTCTCCAGCGCCGGTACGTTGACGGACATTTGTCGCGGCTTTTGTTCAGTTTTAGATTAATTTTCTTTATCCCTCGTTTGCAACTCTTTATGTCTGTTGATACCCATTTCATGACAAACGCTACGGGTGATAAACAACTTGATAACAAGTTCTCCAAATTACATTATTGACAAATTGCTTTTCTAATACTTTTTTTCCCTTATTTTCGTTTTTTTCCTACGAGCTGATGTGTTATAATGATCATTTTAATGTTCTCACTTTAAGAGAAAACCAACGTTAACAATTTCTCAGGGCTAAAAAAAATACAAGAAGCATTAAAGATGGATGATATTGAAATATTTTTTTTTTTACAATGGAAGCGATTTTGAACATACCGAAACGTAGTAAAGTTAATTATTTTATTCAAAATTTTCTGGCTAGTAAAGATGCCTGGATTTGAATTTCAACAAAACCTTATTCTTCAATTTCTTTTATCTTCTTATGAGTAAAAGACTTTATTATCAGAAATATACATTGTTATTTATCTCCAAAAAGCGGTTTATTTATTTATACGTATACAACATAGAAGGATCTTAATATATAGATTAGAATATTTTATTCCATTGAATAAACTTTTCTTTTGTTTATCAAAACACATATTTTAAACAAAATATATCTTTGGCCCTTCAGTTCCATTGTGCCTTAAATGTATGTAAATGAAATAATTGTTCACTAGTATACATGTACTGCATATATAAAATCGGGAACTTTGAACTATATACGGAATGTTCATAAAAATAATCCTATTTTAAGCCATACACTGGTGTTGATTACGTGGAAGTTCGTGAAAAACCCTAATTTTTTGCCATATATCGAATATATTAAAATATTTTAAAAAGTATTCGAAATGAACCGTTCTTTGTGGGAGGTAAAATACACGGGATGCTTATGAACATTTCTAAATTTTTTTCATGCATTGAAGTATTAAAAATAACTTGAAATGAACAGTTGTTAGTGGTACATGTAGGTATCAGCACATGTTCCCCGCTTTAAACTGGTCCTCACCTTTTTTCAGCGTTTCCCTGGTTACTGATCCCCGCCCTCAGCCTCGTTTCGCTGGCCGGTTTGGTCCTCCTCATCACAAACCTGCAGGTCGCCAATTTGTTTGGGGAACATCGATACACTGTCATGGCAACCTTCATAGGCGCGTACCACGCATGCTCAGTCATCATGACATGCATGAAGGTAAAATATGTATCAATTTCTCTTGTCTTTTCATGGAAAATATCATTTAATTGCCATTTTCATGTAAATAAGGATGCTTTATATGTGAAAGTAATGAAACACATAGTAAAGTCTGTATTGTCCTACATGTATTTATATAAATATTTCTTTTTGAAATTTTTGATTTTCGAATTCTTGAAAAATTGTTGCACGTCATACTAACATGTACTACATAAGCAAAATAGAACCGAAAATAGTTTGTTACACTGGAAACAGCGGAAAGGGACATTAAATAAACCCAATTTCTGAAATCATTAAGAGAATCTTGAGCGTTTTGAATGCTATAGCATGTTTTGATGTAAATTATGTACTTCTATAGGACATAGAAAACAACCATTACTTTTGATTAAGACCCATACTCCCTCTCTTTCTCTCTTGACGTTTAATGGTTGCTAAAAATAATGCAGCTTATTGATAAACACGTAAAGGGGGTCGTCTGTATTGATATTGACGTTAAGTTGTCACCATTAACCTTTTGGCGGTAACATTTGTCGTACAAATTGATTATGCAAAGTTAAATGAGGACTTTTATTTTACTAGTCTTTTGAAGCAAAACAAAATAAATGGAATTGGTTTAAGAGTGACTGTCATATAAACAAAAATTCTGTGATGGCATTTTAATTTTGAAATTTGATCTGTTTGACATACTTTATTCTCTTCAGGCTACAAATGACCTCGGCGTAGGAACCCAAACTTCTTTTATGTTTTTGACTATTGCTATTGTTCCAATATTGGTGTCCACGATAGCTTTTTTACCCAAGAGTCGGATACCCTGGCCACTTCCGGCGACGTATGGGAATAATCATGTATTAAACGGACATGGAAGAAGTAAAAATTCAAGGGGTAAGGATGCAGTCATTCTTGGAATTCCATGATCTTAATGTTAGAGATTCTGAACAAAATCTCATTCTTTAAGAGAGCTGGATGGCCGTGGCTATTTTAAGACCATATGAATCTCCTTAAATAGAAGAGCTCTCTATAGAACGATATAGGAAAACATTCAAATTTTTAAAATTCAAATATATGGATTTATTCTTTACTAGATAATTTTAGTTTATAGCTTAATAAATCATTTTTCAAAATTTAAGGTAGATCTAATGGTTAATCTTGTTGACAAACTAGCCTCCTTAATATTAAAGCATGTGGAGTAATCGTCAAGATATTATTTTTCAGATTCCAGAAATAGAGAGGACTTTGCTGCCTTTAAAAACGTAGCGTGCTCTTCTTTGTTTGCGTGGTCCCTCGTCTGGTTTGGAATTCTGTATCTGGGGGAATGCTTTTACGACGAGAATTTCCGCCTGGTGTTCACAAGATTGGGAGTCGATAAAGAATACAGTAAATACAAGCATTTTGTTATTTTTCTTTTTTCTTTCAAGGGATCGTTAATGTGGTTGTGTAATTAAAATCTCGTATCTATTTTTGCTTCACTGAAATCTGCAAGTAAACACATCAAAGGACAAAAGAACATGCGCAAATCCAGCCTTGACATTTTGATGTCGGACAGATAGTACGTTTTAGTTTTTCCTCGGCGTATTTTTTGATTTGGTCTTTTATTTTATTTCTACTAAAAGCAGATCTAATTCGATTGATGTTCTTTGTTCCGCAGTGTGCTATTTTTAGTTCCTGCGGGCTTATTCAGTATTCCAGCTCATAATCTGATTAGTGGATTCAGTGATCTAACATTATTCTAATATTTCTAGATTTTTATGTATACTTGGTTTTGATATCTCTAGGAATAAGCACCCATTATTGAATTACTAGTGAAGCCCATTGTAAGAGAATGAATGATGTAATCTACCCTTTTTGCTATATCACATGTATTACCAAAACTAATTTGCATTCACGAAACAACGTCACAAAAAGCAATGCAGTCGTTTTGTTCAGTTCAAACTAAATTACAGTGGTATTAAAATTAAGAACAGACTTGTAGACCGCAGTCATATGAATTATTACTAATATGCAATCTATTATGATTACAAATGCATTTTACAATTCTTTATATATAATTATGTAGTTTATATTGTTACAATAAGATTACTAGTATATCAATTAGACATCGGAAGGACAGGACACCAGTATCGGGACAATACAACCCTGGTTGTTACAGTCAAATTCTGATGATTACTAGTATATGGATTATGAAAACTACAGATTTCTAATGCAAGGTTTCATTTTGAAAAAAATACAGACTCCATAATAAGCTATATCTTGTTTAGAGCCATGATATCATGCTATATGCATTTTTAATAGTATAGTCTGTACTTAGACGTAGTGTCACATGATACTTGTGAAAGGTGTCAAATCTCAAGATCATGTGAGAAACTAACGAAAGCGGAAACACTAGTATCGAACTTCTGACATACGTACTGATTAGAGCTCTTTTTGCGTCCTTGCATTATTTATAGCGATAATACACATTCTGTAGTGATCAAAAGTATAATGAAATGTTTATATTAAATATTATTATATTTTCATGTTAAATACTGAAATCTGATTGGTTTAGACGCAGTTGGTAATCCGTTATATTACCCTCAGCGTTGGAACACACTTAGCAACGGGTAACACAACTAATTGTTACATGCGCGTAAATTATGTGCGTACGGTTCGCCGTAGAATTCACTTCATTTCTATATAAAAGCAGTAAAATTCTCTTTAAAAATAAGACATTCATTATAATAAAATAAATAGTGCCTGTACAAACAGGCACTATTTATATACTAACACTTGTAGTACGGTACCTAAAAGCATTCGAAGCTGATACAAAGTATAGGTAATTTTAAAGATATCTTTTAGACAGTTAAATACAGTCATCATTATGTTCGGTCTATTCCGAATCTGTTCATCAAGTAATGTATTTAATTTCAATATTGTGTAATCCTACGAACTGAAGTAATCCCAGAGGTTTTTATTGCAGTAAATACAGAGTATTTGCGTCTATATTCCGGTCTCAAACTGCTTGGGTTAGCCGTGGCCCCGGCCCTTGGATATGTTTTGGATTGGAGGAGAAGCTATAGTAAGTCCAACACTTTTATCTTTTAAGATA
This sequence comes from Magallana angulata, assembly GCF_025612915.1. Classification (NCBI taxonomy): domain Eukaryota; kingdom Metazoa; phylum Mollusca; class Bivalvia; order Ostreida; family Ostreidae; genus Magallana; species Magallana angulata. The sequence continues at coordinate 37,319,904 of NC_069116.1, forward strand.
TCATGTTCAATAGAGTTGTGGCTATATATTTCTAAAAATAGATAAAAACTGCCTGTGACGAATAAGTGAATTTTTTGGCCCGGTTTGACACTTGATTTAGTTGAAATACCAGAGCATAACCATAATACATCTAGATATGATGGTAACAGAAATGAGATATGAGATATTCCCGCTCTGCATGGTAATAGAAACATGTTTGACTCAATTGTAGATCCCCCTCGAATCCAACACATGTACAGAAGTCTGATGCTGATGGTGCTGTCTTGTATCCTGGCCTTGCTCAATTCCCTACTGCCATTGATTCCGTCGCTGCCGTTCCAGATAGCTGGCTTTGTGCTCCAGATCGTAGAACGGGTGGCAGTGTTGGTGGCCGTGGTCAGCTTTTTAAGTCACGTGTAAGTAGCATGTTCTTGTCATTTATAATCGAATAACTCTGCTAAAAACTAGTCATCTGTAGAAGTAAGCATTTGATTAGAGTCAAATTAGCATCATACGGACCATTAAGGATTAGTCTGGAAATGAAACATTTACGGTCAAATGACGAAAGAGAGCGAATTATCACCGAAAATGCTGGAGCGTCACATGTTGCATGCCTCTTACAACTATGTTTCAATAAAATGCCTGACTGTTAAAATTCCAAATCCCTATTCATAGATATTGTAAAATTTCCGGCACTGGGTAACTAGCGACCATAAATGGTTTTCTCTATTACAAAGGCTCAAAAACTAAACTCAGAAAACTGTAGATGTCATACTAGTATCTGAGGAAGACTTACACAAATATATAAAGGCATTCATGGAAATATTAATTTACACTTTTCAAGTTCTGAAATGAAACGACTACAATACCTGTATGAGATTACGTCCAGTCCATTGAAAATACGATGTTGGCGGGCGGACCATTCCCTGAGCCTTTTATTAACTGTTTGTTCGTGGACACCTGCTCCACAGTGGCTTTGACTGGTTTCTCCACCAAAACATGCTTTCAAAGAAAAAAAAAACTAAAATACAACAACAGACTGATTATGTTCACAGATATCTTGAAAATGTGGGGTTTTTTTCAGACTGTGTTAATTCTCAGGTCCAATAAAACGCAACTTTCTTCGATCGAAATCAACAAATTTTTTGACCCAGGTCAATAATTGTATGTTTATTTTCTCCGAAATCAAATGCGATTTTCAAGCTAAAGTAGTTAAATTTGTAACAAAAACCAACTCTGTAAAAGTTATTTTCAAGAACTTCTTAGTATTTAGTATGTACCCATGAGGCACACTATGGCTCCTTTGGTCATTATAGAATAGAGAGTAACACTGTCCTGTTCAGGGGCGTAGCTAAGGCTTCCTTGAGCCCCCACCCCCTACTCCAATGGGTACAGAGCGAAGCCCTGGTGGGGGCCCAGGGGGCGAAGCCCCCGGAAGCTGGCGAGTTTTCAGCATATCAAACACTTAATTTTGAGTATCCTGAAAAAGAAGTTTCATCAAAATAACCTCAGTTTTTAATGTGTAAAATTACTTCAACATCATCATAAGATTAACGATAAAGAAGAAAAAGTAGTGCCTGATTTATAATATGATTAATTTAATTTATTTTAATGGTCTTGTGCTTTCTTTCCTATTTGTCTATAGCATTTTTGTCTACAAAATACTCTTATAATACAAAAGATAATTATATATTTAACTTTAAGATTTCGTTATTTCTATCTCGACAATCTATTCTTAATCATTGTCAACTTCTCGCTCACGCTATAGAATTGCATGCAAATAATATCAGAATATATCAGAGAAGCAATTCATTATTTTTTTTACTTACTGAAAAAGAAAGGCAATTCAGTCGTCTGTGCTATTTCTCAGCAAATTCTGAGATAACTTGGTTTAATTTTTATTACTAAACGAAAGTTTTCATTAATCAGCATTATTTAAATTCATTTTTTTTAATTTCTATTTATTTATTTATTTTAAATGATGTGGAAGCACTTGCGTATGCACCTGACTGTTCGGGTTGATCAGTATATCAAAAGAAGTATCTCCGTTCTGCGTAAAACTGAGAAATGTCTACAGTGAGAAATAAATAATTTTAAAGTTTATTGCGTAGTCATTTATCAAGTTGTGTGAACAAGCGTGAAATTAAGCGCTTCCCATATACCCTATCCCTTAGCAGGCTTCTCCTGATTTCCCACAAGACAAACCAAGTGTACAAAATTACAATTTATTTTCAAAGTTTTTTTCTACTTCCTATTATAAACCACAATAGATATAGGTTACCCCAATATCCAAGATATTCGACTATTATATTATTTGAATTTTCACTGTACTCACCCGATTTCTAAGTTAAAATCACTGACTTTGTTAAAAAAAAAACTGGCGTAAATAGATCGTCATGTCCGAAGCAAATACTGCCACCAGTATTGCGTCACTAGAAAACAGTGCACAGATCTGTGGTTAAATAGAGTCTGCACGAGTGTGATCCGAAAATGTGTGATAACTAAAGAGCAATAATCATGAAATGAAAGTCATATAATTATTGTAATGATATAAGCAGTATTAATTAGTGAATTTTTTTTCAATTGGAAAATGACCTTTATTTTTGTGAAAAGGACTGAGGAGGCAAATAGCATAAACATATGAGTACTCAATAATTACAATGCTTGGAGAAACGTGGGTTTTTTTTTTTTTAAATATAATAATTTTACGTTAATTTTGTTTCTTCCACGTATTACATTTATTACATCCGTATTCTAAACATTTGTTGTAATGTTGTATCCGCTGATTAAGAACATTTTTTCAGCGCTATTGTTTAAAGTGTACTTGACTATAGTGATATAACTTGAATACATGTAGATGGTATTCACTGATCGAATGTATTAAAAATCATTAACCCAAATTATTGATCTAATATATGATTACCTCTCGAGCTCAATAACAGTATTATGTCTTCCTCCGCTATGCCGTTAAGATTTTTTTCTTCACGGTGAATATGGGATAATACTAGAAAAAATGATTCATTGTTAAATTTTACTTTACTTTTGCAAGTTTCAAATGTCTTTTATTCTATTTCAGCCATTTTCCAATAGAGCATTTTGGGAAATACATCGGGTGCCATTATCTTGTTGCCAGTCTAAGTGGTTTAGTTGGGTTTGCATTCCAATACTTAATTCATCATCACATGAACAGCAACCCTTTTTATGTAAGTAAATATAATAGACACAGCAAAGATCAACCACGATATAACGTTAGATAGTGTATTTAATCGGCATTAGAACCATTTTAATAAGAGCTTGGACTTTGGGTAGATGGTGTCAAACAGCATTGTGACGAAGGCCTGTCTATTTCATTGTAGGCCACCCAGCCATTGCTCTTTGAAATCAACAAGATTTGTCTGGCTTTTGAGCTATGACTACGCAATCGGTGTATAATTCACTTGAAACCAGCGTCATTTTAACTTGTTTTGACGCAAGAAATAATACGTCCTGCTGAAAGTCCAAGCTCTTGTTAAAATGGTTCTAGTTACAACGTACAGTCATTGTTAAAATCTCGGTGCAAGGAATTGTTATAAATGCCATCATTGACCAATGCCATTAAACACACAAGACATTCATAAATTAAATCTTTAAAACGATTGAGAATCAAAATCATTTATTGATTTTACGTAAATTTCGCTACTTATGTTGGGACATTGAACTTTTTTTCCCCTTTTTCTTAATACATGGAGGTCTTTTGTGCTCAATAATTCATCGTCATAAATCACACAATGTCACTAACATTTTCTATGATTAATAAAGCAGATCAATGACACCTACACGTATTGGCATTTACAGGTGCATTTGATACTGTTGGTGTTATTAGTCATCTCCTGCGGTCATCCAATCAACATTTGGTATCACTGTCGTCAAGGCCTCATTCACGACGCCTCGCAGTCTGATTACGGAGTGGAAATCACGCCGCAGGAAAAACTAGTTCCCGATCTCGATAGTCCAAGTACAGCATGAACGATCGACGCCAGACTTGTGTAATATATTCAAAAAAGATTCAAAGTCCAAGAAAACATCACAATATGTGATTGTTCTGCAATTTTTTTTAAATTCAATTTTAACATGACAACGATCTGTTCTGCTTTGTGTTTATACTATATGATGTGTAAAATTCTTCTGTATATAATGCTACTTATATTTGGTCCATGAATATCCCTAAAAATTTTGACGATGCGTCAATGAAAACAGTTTTTATACTGATGTCAATTATATTGAATAAAATTGATTGAAATATTGAATTTTACTTCATTTGCTATAGAATGGGCATGATTAACTTTGAAAGAATATGCAAATGATCGATGGAAGTCGCACCAATAATGTGTTTAAATGTGTCCTTGAGGCTACCTACTACATACAATAAATCATGTTCATCTTTCATTTAGTTTTTATAAGAATTAACCCAAGTTTTGAAATTGTTTCACAGTTTAGACGGTTAATCATGTAGTTTAAAGTCATTGAGAAGCAATAATTCAACCCTTAGGCCGCGTGAATTTTACATTAGTAAGGCAGGTAGCACCTGAGGATTACATAACAAAATCATGCTCATAACGTCACGTGGATGGAGTAAACTGTTATAAGATACCGCACATGCAACCTTCTTAGGCAGACTTAATATTTGAGAAAATTTGCAATGAACGGATTAACGAAAGCTGTGGTTGCGCTTACACTGTTATCATGTGCGTGGGGACAGAGACACAACACCAACTCTTTTGGGCAAGTTCATCCATGGGAGCCTAGTTATAAACCTGACATGGATTACTCCACGCACCTGTTGGAGAACCACTACAACCAATTAGCTCTGCAGCAACAACAGGGGGTGCCTCCGTATCAGCCGGACTACCCAGACGATTATCAGGGTAGGGGCGGTTTCACTGACCAACGTCTACAACACCCGTCCGTGCCTCAGCACCCTCAGCGCCCAGTCATGATCCTTCCACCCCAAAACCGGTATCACGCCTCTTTCAACAGTCGCATCGGGGGATTTGGATTTGGGGGGTCCGGTTTTGATGCACCCGGAATCCAGTTTGGGGTTCACCATGCCCCGTTTTATAGGCCGAATGTCGTCTCGCCCATTTTCTGGCAATACGACAAACCATCATTAATGGACAAAGTTGGAAAATTCGCGAAAAGCGACACAGGAAAGGCGATCGGTGCATGTACGTATCAATTTTCATAAACCCGCTCTATGTATATTTATGTGCACATGCTGTAACTATTTTTTTTATCTAATTATGATTCGTGATTTCTTATTTTTAGTGGCAGCTGGAACTCTTTTGGCCAAGACTATCAACAACTGATCAGGAAAAAGAGTCGGTAAGTTGAATATTGCTTCACCCGAAGGAAAAAATCAAATCAGATTCCACGTCTCATGCAGCATTATTTTTTTTTTTACCTAATTCAGTCAACTTTCTATTTTCAGAGTAATGGTCTAACCTAAACAAATTGAAACAGCACAAGAAGCGAAAACCAAAACCTAACATTCTACAATTGTTTATGTTTTTATACAAATACTCTAATAAACTGGCATTTATCAATGTCTGAGAATGAGTACTTCTTGTTTAACTTATATATCTATATTTCTGTCATAACGGTAGTAAAGGGCTACTTTACCATAGGATGACATGTACATTATGTTTTGATATTTACATTTTCAACTGCCTTTGTCTGTGATAACTATACGAATCAATTCTGAAGCCTATAGCCCAATAATTTCATAAAGGCTGCGTGACACAAAATGGACGTGTCTGATAGTTTTAGCCACTTATTATTATAATAATAACTATATATTTTTTTTAGTCATTTAAGCGCTTAATAACAAATTTGCACTAAAATATATCAACATACATGATTGTAGAAATTGCAGTTAATGCTGCTTTCATTAATATAAATGGAAACATTACTGTATCTTTCAAATTCTAAGTACAAGTTCTGGGAAGGCAAATTGTGGGTGTACCTGTCATGCCCGGAATCTTGTTGATTAAAAAACAGCTAGCACCAAGCACCAGTTATAACTCGTCATCAACAAGATGCAATTCACTCTCTACCATCGGCTCATACAGTCACTGAGAGAGGAACGAACGACAACTCTGCATGGGAGATTGGATGCAATTTAGAAACATTAAATGGCGGATCTGAGAAGTATGGCAAAGAGTTTATAGATACATACAACAGTCCTCAGCTTTCTCGAACCGTTTTAACAAGAGCTTGGACTTGCGGCGAAAGGTGACAAACTCCGATCTAACGAAGGCAGGGTCTACGCATGGTTAACCGTCATTGGCTAATAGATATAATATGAATACATTGAACGCAATGACACCAAGAGATGTATATTTTGTTGAAACACGATCCATTTCATACAATTAGCAACTTTCTAGTTTTGATACTCTTAGAAAATTTATGAGCAAATTAGCGAATTAGAAGAAAAGATGTCAAAATGTCAGAGCTTGTTTTGAGCTTGCCAAACGCAATATCCTACGTAAAACCCAAGCCTCTTGTTAAAACTGCTTTTATTGATATTATCGGACTTCCATAGATAAGTAAATACTCGCAAGCTAAAGTTACACTTTGATTACACTTAAAAATATTGGCGATTAAACTGAGATAACTAAAATGTTCTTTTTTTTTTCTTAAAACCCTAACACTGTAATGGTTTTTAACTAAACTCTCCAAATTTGCTTTTTCTCCCTTAACTTTGTTGTTGAATATGGTGTAGTTGGCATTGTATACTATAAATATATGAGTAGAATTAGAAAAGAAGTAAATTTTTGAACGGAGGTTTTCCAAAATGTCTGCTCAAAAGCAGAGGAGCAAACCTCTTTATGAACTAAATCCGGTTCACTTTCTAGTATTTCACGTTAAACCCGATCATCAAAATTACAAACAATGAAAGAATATCATATGAATTGTGAAACTTCTTTAATAAATATGTTCAGAGATTCAATTTCATCCACAGCAATTTCTATGGACAGAGTTTTTCCTCCAGACAGGTGGGATGACGTATTAAAGTTCCTGAAAAAGATGCGCAAGGATTAAAAGATGACCACATTAAATATAAAAGTATAATTCAATATTCATATACTAAGACTGGGAATAAACGTGTATTTTGTAGGTTTCTAGTTTCCTCACCACAAGTAAGATTATCCCAGCCGTCTGCTCTCCAAGACATTTTTGGCCACATACAGTAGAATCAACACCACTGTAAAAACAATTTGGGAAGGTAACAGAACGTACACCGTGACAATTGCAAAGAAAAGGCATCAAGGATGCTAGAAATAAAAATCAGACAATCATAGTATTAATTTGAGCAAAAGATATCGAGGACTTACGAAAGATAGGCATCACAAGGCTTCCTCCGGAGAAGTTCCCAAAGAAATCAGTGGATGGTTGGTTCCATCCGTACAGAGCCGGGCTGTACCCGGTGTAGTAGAGGGAGGCAGAGGCAGTCTGCAATAACACACAGAGGCAGACGGCTACGACGACCCCCGAAATATGGCACTGGTTCATGATTGTCAGATTAAAGCACACGAAACAATATCTGAAAAAGAAAATTAAAGTTTTTTTTATTTTTCAAGTCATTTGGAAGTTCGGGTATTTTATGAGCTTAGAAAAGGAAAATTTTTTTTAGATTATTTATTTTTGTGAAAATTATAACATTTACTTTACAAAATTGCAGAGATGACAATAAGTACCAAAAACACACACACACAAAACAACAACAACAACAACAAAACAGAGAGCATAAGACAACATACATAAAAGGACAGGAACAACGATTTGACCAGGTTTCGCATATTCAAGGTATATATACAAGCATGGTACCCAGGATTTTTGAATAGCCGGATATATTACCTCATACTTCCGGAGAGAACGCCCCCTGTGGTGTTACGGTCTACCCTTGTGTATGACTCGTAGTGTACGTTCACGTATTACTAATGATTACCTGGCTGCATTTTATGCATGCGTGGCAATAAAGTATACTTTTCTCTCCCTTTTTGAAAATTCTTTTTTATTCAACCATACACACTAAATATTTAACTTTCACCCTTTTAGGAATGTATTGGTTAAATGCATATGGACTAAGCCTGTTATAAGAGACCATCAAAACAAAAGTAAAAGATATGGTAAAAAGTTGAAAGTTAATAGCAAGGGAAAAAAGCAGAGAATGTAAACGAAGTAGCAACCTTATCCACGATTAATCCTTTAAATTCAATTCCTTGAATTTGTTCGTTCAGTAAGCCTCTATTTTTGGAGTACCGTTGTGTCTATCAATTCAGTTTTGAGAAGTATATAATTATCATAACTTGTGTAACTTTTCTAATGCTGAAAGTGTGCAAGAAATAATTTCATTTATAACCATAAAATAAATATTTAAATCTGACCATACAGCTTAATGACTTATAAAAATAAAAACTGTACTTTTATTATTCTAGATTTTGATAAAATATACATGTTTAGATATAGAAGAAACCAGCACGCTTCGATTTCAAAATAAGGTGAAATAAAGAAAGAATTATAGAAAATCTGTTGCTTAATTTGATGGAATGAATCATCAAAAGCTAATTGCTATATGCTATATTGGGGAGTTTCGGAAGACCATGTACAACGAGTTATTTAATCATTACTTAATCAACTTAAGGCAGGGGTGTCTCGCCTTTTCCGACTTACAACTTATTCCATAACTCGCTCATTCCTCGATTTGATTGGATAGGTCCCTATGACGCTGCAACACCAGAGGGCATGCACGAGAAGGTTTTGTGAATGAAATCGATGTAGCCCTGAGAGCGTAACGATGGGCAGGGGTTTTGTAATCGGAAATGAGTAATAGTAAAACGTGAGATTTTTGCAGTAAGGTCTGGTATATAAAGGGAACCATCATGGAGTCGATCAACATCATTTGCCTGAACCCGACATCAGAATGCGTAGCAATACCGTTATTCTTGTCTCTGTCATCGCCTGCTTGCTACCAAAGTTAAGTCTCTGTGCTAATTATGGGGGCAACACACAACTTCAGAATGGATACGGTTCTACCCAATATCAGGACACCCAGTGGAGTGGGAAGACAAACACAAACTATGATACCCACTTACTAGAAAACCATTACAATCAGCTCTACCAACAACAGTTTTACCAAGGCAATGCCCAGCAATATCCCCAGTCTCAGTATCAAGGCGGCTTTACGGGGTACGGAAAAACTGGTTCTCAAAAAGGGTTCTATAATTCGGGTTACAGCGGAAGTTCGTACCCGGCATCCTATGGTAAAACTTACTCAGGGTACGGGAAACAGATGCCATACCAAGGTCAAGATGTCGCCGTCGTTGTTCCGCCTAGTACCGGCTTTTCCAGTCACCCTGGATGGGCTGATTCTGGATTTGGATACAATGCTGGATTTGGATATGGATTGCCATCAGCTGGTTTTGGATATGGTAATAGTATCCCACAAAATGGATACGGTTCTCTGGGTTCTCCAATATCCCCATATTTATTTCAAGGACCTTCTTTAATGGACCATGCCATGGGATTTCTCAAGACTGACACAGGGAAACTAGTAGGAGCAGGTATAGTACCTTAATATATTGCGAAAAAAAACTGATTATATCATTCTTTATGAAAGGGGCTATTGTCATTAATTTAAGCTCAAAATTTTCTAATTTTGTAACCCCATTTTAAAGTATAAAATGCTTAATTGAATAGTTTCACCAGATACTACTGTCAGAAGACGAATACAGTAACAAGCTATATAAGAGAGAAAAAAATAGCTCATTATTCTTTGCTCGGCACATTTTCTTGATTATTTTTGTTTTCATTTCAGCCGCCCTCGGAACTATCTTATACAAAACTCTAGGTAGGAAAATATCTTGCTTAAATTACAGATTTATTTGCTTTGAATTTTTTTCATGTGAAATACATCTGTGATATTGTACTGTTAGATTAGCATCGAGTTATTTTTCATTTTAGGGTGATCTACCTGATCTCCGGTGATGAAAATGCAACCAGTGTGCCAAATTATTTATTGTGTGTGCTGTATATTAAATAAACTACACTTATATAGAATATGTGTGTTGTATTTATTCAACATGTTCCACACGCGGAACAACACACCTCTATGACGACTGATAGCGAAGTTCTAGCGCCATCACACTTAAGTCTAATTTGAAGATAGCTATTGACCAAGTTAATGGAAATAGATGTAGGTTATGCTGGTATATACATGATATTTGTATACTATAGTATGCAGAAATGTAACTGCATATTCAAAGACCTACTGTGTTTGTCGGGAGTGAGAGAAGAATTATAGCATCTTTGTGACGGTCGCGATCATAAACATTGTTTGAATATTTTCGAAGGTGTACAATGTAAACAAAGGCGATTCTTTCTTTGTCTTTATAAACAATATGAGAGAGTGTATCTTATATTAACTTATGTTAAAATTTGGTAAAATATGGCTGTGTTAAGGATCTTTTGATGGCCAAAAAAATCCACATCTCTGTAAAAATATACATTTATTTATATACTCATGTAGGTTTCTAGACGTCGCGTCTGTGGTTGCCCATTTGTATAGGTGAGTGTACTTGAAGTATGTTGTCTAAGGACACAGCTTTCAACAACAACCAGTCTCGAACCACCAACTTTATGTTTACTGGCCTAACACCCTTGCCACTAAGCCAACAGCTCCTCTTAATTTATATAAGCCTAAGTTTTACAACTAATTTTACGTTCAGACAACTTATAATAAGTTCACATAAAGAAAATCACGAAATTTTCAGAGTTCATCATAGAAATCACAACCCAAAAGAGATCTCTTTATTAAGTCGAGTATTAACGATATGATATTGCTTTTGTACCACCATTTCTTTTGTCTAAGGCATAATTGAATTATGAAATTTTAAAGCATTTATTCGAAAGTCGCCAGCGCAGGTGGGTGGCGGAGTGCATCACTAGACAAATCCAATAATGAAGGGTTGTAAAATGTATATTATCTGGCATTCTAGTATACCATACATGATCTTTTGATATCATTTATAACAAGAGAATATGTTTTAATTATCTTTGTTAACATATATTCTGAATATAACTCAACTTAATGACACTAATTCACTAAGACCCTAGGGGCGATTCATTCAAATACATTGATGATTTGAGTGATATTTCCCCGTTTTAAAGGGTCTAACGGTAGGGTTAAAGTTTATCTATTGAAAGATTATACAACTGATCAATGTAATAAGTTTTAGGTGTTAATTCAGAAAATCTGCCATTTAATACCGTATTAGAGTCGGCCGAAAGTCAATATTAAAGGCAGTAAGTCGTTTTTCTTTCAGTGTAGGCATAAACAATAACCATCTGGGGAAAATGGCTTCTCCAAAACAGCAAGCAGTGTAATTCGGATACTAACAAATCTTATGCTATGGGGGAAAGGAGATGGATTTATGCAATCTTCATCAATGTTGGGGGAACAATTTTCCAAACAAGAATGTCCACATTGAAAAAGATCCCGGACTCCCGCCTTGGAAGCCTGTCGCCTGCATCGCCGGAATACAACGCGGAGACGGATGAGTACTTCTTCGACCACAGTCCGGTCCTGTTCAACGAGATTCTGGACCTGTATCGCACGGGGGAGCTGCACGTGCCGTCCAACTGCTGCGGCGCCGTGCTGCAGAGAGAGTTGGAATACTGGAAGATCCCCAAGTGTCTCATATCCGAGTGTTGCATCCATTCCTACCATAGCTACGTTCAGGCTCAGAATACTATACAGTCTATTAGAGAATCGTTCGAGGATAACATTTTAGATTATAGCCCAACGGAATATAGGAACAGTAAGATGAAAAAAATGTTCAGAACAATATGGATAACTTTAGACCAGCCAAAATCTTCAACTTGTGCTAAGGTTTGTGATGCTTTTTTCTTTTAGACACTCTGTTTAAAGTCACAGTTTTTGTTACACTTCTTGATCATCAACTTCTGAAAGAGGTGGACAAAAACTCTGATCGAATACACGACACCGAAATCCTTGTCTGTGTGTACGAAATATATTCGTCATATTCGAACGCATGACAATCCACTTATTCTTTTAAACCCGTCGTAAAAAGCCTTGTTATATAACTGTGACCCTTAATGATATCCCTTTTTCTTGTCTTAATCTTTCACTAGAATATAATTGTTCATTATGCAATGGAAAAATCAAATCCGATTTTATCAGTTACATTTAGGTTAGAAACAAAATTATCAGTACATGGACATGTACTTTATTCGATCTGTGATTTACAAAAGCTTTTATACTTCAAAGTATTCATAAAACATTGCCATCAAAGCACAGTCAATCTTTGAAAATATGTTCTTTGGCAAGCCAATGCTAGCAATACAAAACGTTATACATATGTACTTGCCATTTATACATTCTTAAATTCTAAAACTTACTTATTAATACTACCATTTTACAAATAGATTGGACATTTGTGTGAAGTATTTAAAGATTGCATTTGTGTAGCTTGCCTGTATACTAGTATATAATCAGGTACAAATTGAAATCATGATATCACCTCAACCTATTAAAAAATTCCCTGCTGAAAAGGTCCAAACTTGTATAATTAATCTGAACAACGTACTGAATTCTTGCAACCATATAGTAAGATTTGGAATGGTAGCACCGTCTTACTCTACTAGATTACGTTTACCCCCAAAAGTGTTTTAATCTCACTTTTTTTTCTTTTTTTCCCAGGTTTTCAACGCCCTGTACCTGGCTCTGGTCCTGTTGTCTGTTCTGGTGTTCCTCTTGTCCTATCAGCCGTATTGCCGAAACGAAACCATGACGCATGAAAAACTGGTGTACATGAAAAACTACTCTACGATCTCTCTGTTCCAATCCGTGAACCTGAACAATGCCAAACAAGTCATGTTCTTAACCACGGAGATTCATCCTCTGCTGGACAACATAGATCTGTTCTGTATAGTCTTCTTTACACTAGAGCTATTCGCGCATTTCCTCACCTGCCCGCGCAAAATCAAGTTTTTCACCTACGTTCTTAATGTTCTAGACTTGTATCTTGTGGTTGCCATGTGGACGACTTTTGCAATAGAAACGCAGATCGAAAAATATCTGAATGATTCCGGGATGATTAACTTTTACACTGTTCTCAAAGCATCGCTAGTTTTGCGTTTGTTGCGGTTCTTTCGATTAATGAAGCAATTCAGCGCTCTGAAAATTCTATTCATGTCGCTCAAAGCAAGCATCAAGGAACTTTTGCTATTGTTTATCACTTTTCTTCTGGCCTCGGTTTTTTTCGCCAGCTTTGTGTATTTTGCTGAATTTAATGAACAAGATGTCTTTCCCACTATAATTGAAAGTGTGTGGTGGGCAATCATCACCATGACAACAGTTGGCTATGGAGACATGTACCCAACATCCTCTGCTGGTAAACTGGTGGGCATTGCGTGCGCAGCATCCGGTATACTGATTATAGCAATGCCGATAGCAGTTGTAGCCGCTAATTTCAGTGAGTATTATTTGAAGAATAGTGAACGAAGACTTCGAGGACGACTGATGAAGAGTAAAAAGAAAAAGAGGTCTTGCTGTAGCTGGGGGGAGTCCCCACAGGTCAATCATTATAGCTCTAGTCCGCCTTCACCAAGGAACTTATTAAAACGACAGAACTCAAAGCTAACAGGTATCATTGCATCAAATTCAAAGTCGAATGGAACCTCGAAAAAGCAAAAGGGCAAAAAGACAAAAAATCTTCCCAATGGAGTACAAAAAAGAGACGCACCATCGTCTGCTATTTCGAGAAAGTCTGTTACAAATGAAAACCATGGAATTTGGTACGATGTACCGGACTTGCGTGTACATTAGGCAGAGGAATAATGCACTGCCGGATATTGAGAAGTTATTAGAAGTAGTAATGGATGAAGAACAGTACTTCTACAATCAAATAAGTGGATAATATGTTTATTCGCTGATTATATATAACTCATTTTATTTGTAATAACGTGGCAATTATTTGTTTTATTTTTATGAATATTTGTCTGTACATGTTCATGTATTGTCAAATATGTGTATTTTGTTTTTAAATATACTGTTTTCAGTTTATTTTATTTTTGTATTCTCTTGAGTCTGGTGTCACATCGGTCCCAACAAATTGTTCCTGCAAATTTCTGATTCAAAAGTCTATAAATCCTGGAAAACAAATCTTTTTTAACCTATAAAAACAGTTTGATAGCGAAGAATGACCCCTTCATGACATTGGCTTAATGGATTTTTACCCTTCTCATTTTCAACAAAAAAATACTCAGCTTATTTATTAGTACAAAGAGCTGAGCTTTCAGTTCTTCAGTACTTTGATTTGAATAGGTAGACGTTTCTATTTAGACAGACAGCGCAATCACGCGACACTTATGGGCTCTTTATCTTAATATTAAATTTAAGTTGTATTTTGTGAACTTTGAAAACAGATCCAAATGTTGATATCATGAAGAAAAAAAATATAGTGTAAGGGTATACTAAAAAAAACTTCTGACTAAAATGTAATGAGCTATCAACTGGTATATGCGTGTATTCACATAATACTTAACTATTTAATATAAGATGAATGCGTGATTTTTATACACCCGCTCTGAAGAAGAAGAAGAAGAAGAAGAAGGGGGTATACTGTTTTGCCCCTGAGTGTCTGTCTGTCCGTCCGTAACAAAAAAAAATCTGTAGCATTTTTCTCAGTAACTGTTCATCGCAGATGCTTAAAATTTTAACACACTCTTTGAGCATTCCATACGTTGGGATGTATTTTTGTGCAAATTGGACTTTAACTTCCTTTAAATGTCGACTTTGCTTATTTTGTATATTCACATCAGAGCGGGGGTATTACAAGTGAGCATTGGCTCACAGATAGATTTTTATGATATAACTGCATAACGTTAAATTCACTGCTTATATTCGTTAACCAAAGACGCACTTTGTATTTAAAGGACTTGTACAAGATTTGAGCTCAGAGTCTTAAATTTCATTTTTCCAATCCAATTTTAATTATGAAAATGGCTAATATAGGTATTTATTTAAACAATAAAACGCTTTCTATGGTGATTCATTAATGATATGAAGGTAGTGACATTGCAGAAAAAATACATAACCTGCGCTAGCGGGTTATGTAAATTTTTTCTGCAATGATCACCAAAGAAAGCATTTTATTGTTTATATTAACATCTTTCTTTAAGCTAATTGATAAATGAATTAGGAAAAGTAAGTAAAATTCATTAAATTACTGTTAATGTACGTAAGTAAGTTAGCTAAAAGAAACAGCAAAATCGTCTCCTGTGAGACTTTGAGTCTGACATCGTCATGATTATTTCGTGCAGTCCGTGATTTTTCCTAGGTCGCTATAGGTTTGGACCAATCGATAAACAGGGCGTGTCGATATCTGTCCTGTCATTTACTTGTCAGTTTCAGCCGCTGTAGATTTCGACCAATCGATAAATGCGGCGTGTAGATTTCAGTCTGGCTGTTTCTATAGAGCAATGAACTAACTACAAGTTTCCGTAAGAAATAGATTGAATCATTCTTGGTAGATGTAAATATAATGCTTTGATAACATATATGAGAGTCAAATTTTGAGTTATATGCAAGATAAAGAGTCTTAATTATTTGGTTCGTAAGCAAAGCACGAGCCTTGTTATTGTTAACCTATATGTGTTTAATTGGCTCAAGTTTCAATCAAATGGTGCTTTCTTCTGTTGATAACTATACATGTATTTATGAACACATTTAATCAGTTTACCTTATTTGCCACGAGTCATTTTGTCAAAGAAATCATTACGGTAATTCTATACTTTACATTATTTGTAAACAAATATAAGACTCGAGCTTTGTTTACATTACAATAAATTCTTACCTCTGTATCTCTCTTATAACTTGACCTCTAACATTCAAATTTTGGTCATTCATTCAAAAAGCGCAAATAAAATTCTGATCGAAATTAAAATCGACTATTTTTAAATGTTATGAATGGATTGGAAAACTGCATGTGCGCCGTCTCGATGATAATCCAGGGACTTTGCAAGAATGATATTTAAACCTTCAACAAAAATCTTGGAATGATTTTTTTTAAAATTTTGATAAGGAGCATGGCAATAACTGACTCGAACACCACTCTTGGGTTCATCACCACGTGACTCGTAACACCGTCATATGACAACTTTTTTCCCCGATCCACAAGAATTTCTATCGATAAGTCCTCTGGAAATAGTAGCTGTAAAGATGCTTATGATCTTATAGTGAAAATTGCTTTGAAACATTTGGAAGTTTCCCTAGGCCTACTACATGTATAAAAAAAAGTTGAAGCAAATGCATTTTTATACGAAGGAGCTCAATGAGCTTGAGCAAATCATTTGCCAACCATATTATTTGCTATCACAACAAATTAAATATAATGACATTTTTATTTTATTTTCAAGTATCTTACCTCTGTAGATAATATACAGATCTTGAGCACTCGTGTAATTTTGGGGTATCTGTTAATCGGGATCGCGGTTTCAAAATTATTACCAAGATGGCCGCGTCCATGAGGCATAATTTTATCAAACCAATCATTCCTATGTATGCACATAATATGCACTTTAGAAACAAATCTTCTAATGCAAACAGTACAAACGAGATGAAGAACCCAAAAGAAAATGCCGGTCACTATTTTCACCCAAGAAAAAACCAGAAATATAAGAAAGTTCAAGGATCAAGTATCGGGAAAAGCAATTTGCTGCAATCATATCCCGGAGTGAGACAGCTGGATGAAATAACTGGGGATCATGTGTAGGTGACATGACTTCAGTAAGATCATAAAGCATTTCTTGATGTGCAAGATAATAGATTCCTCCTCAAACCTCATCTTTTTTGTCATGGTTTGAACAATGGGCAGCAGACGATGGAAATATTTTTATTTAAGATTCGTAGGTTGAAATGTTATTGATAGGCATGATAAAGCTGTTTCTATGGAATCTTGCAAGTGAATGTTTCACAGTTTTGACAACTTTATGAGTTGATCACCTTTGGTGCCAAGTTAAAGAATTTTGTCAGTTTTTGCCTCTGTCGAATACACCAGTACACTATGTACTATGGGAATGGAATTTCAAGAATAAAGTCAAATCTACCTTATTCTGTTTGACATTTTGCAATTTTAGGAATGAACTGGTTGATTCCAAATCAGCAGCTGGTATCGAGAAAACACAAACAATATTTCTAGAAGGAGAAAAAATTATTAGACAGGCTGTGAAAGCTGGAATCCATTTTAAATCGGTATATACTACAGAGGTGAAACTTTTGGAGAAACTTGAGTTGGGTGAAGCTCAGCAGTACATTACAAAGGTCAAAGCCTTAAAGAGCTGGGTCTCCCAAAAGGCAGTTGAGTCTGATGGCATCATTTGTGGTAGGTATCATGACAGAGTTAATTAAATATTTAGTTCCAAATTTAATATCAATCAGAGCTAAAATCTTTCATCTCTTTTGGTCAAAATATTCAAATTTCAGCCAAAAATTTTAAAACAAAATATTGTGTTCTTGTATGTATGTTTCCATTTTTACAGGTAAATTAATTACATTAAAAAAACAACAATCTACTAACACATTTTATATAACACTATTTTTTATATTTATTTTGTATTTATATATGGAATAAACACCAGATACTCTACCTATAAAGTTGAGTGACCTGTAGTTGTAACTATATGTACATGTAGTATAAATACATGTGTATAACATATCTGCTAATTTTTATAGCTGTAGCTCAAAAACCAGACCCAAGTGTCAGTGAGACAGAGAATAGGCTGCCTGTTACCGTGGTGATGGACAGAATCACTGATCCTTGGACAGCTGGAGTTCTCCTGAGAACAGCTCACGGTGTAGGATGTAGGAGATTTGTCACCACAAAAGGTTCAAAGAAACTCATCTTCTTTCTGCTATCAAATCTTGTTTACTCACGTTATTGTTATTCACAACTCACAATTTGTAGTTATATGTATGGTACCTTTATTTACCAAATATTTAATTCATTTATATAATGAATTTAGGGTGTTGCAATATGTGGGACTCTGAAGTTTTGACAGCTAGTGATGGAAGCCATTTTTACATGCCAATTCA
Organism: Magallana angulata; assembly: GCF_025612915.1. Classification (NCBI taxonomy): domain Eukaryota; kingdom Metazoa; phylum Mollusca; class Bivalvia; order Ostreida; family Ostreidae; genus Magallana; species Magallana angulata. The sequence continues at coordinate 37,338,037 of NC_069116.1, forward strand.
AACAAATCTGTCCTGGAATGTACTCAAACAGAATGGAGAAGCTGAAGAATATACATGTACAAGAAGGAAGGTTATTTTTACATCAGCAAGGCCAATGACATTTCAAGCAATCTTGAAAGCAGAGGAAAAGTTTCTTACAGATAACCTTGAGGATGAGGATACAGATGCATTGGATAATGATTCATCACCTACAAGTTTATCAAAATCTGCAGAGAAAAGCGGATTTCAATTAACAAATTTCAACGAGGTGGATTTAAGTAATGCTGACGTCTTTACATTGATAATCAGTGATGACACACTGAAAGTTTCAAATCAAAAGATAAAATTTCTGTATGAAAACGATGCTGTTTTAGCATCAGTACCTATGACAAGTGGATTGACCAAGTTAAATCCAACAGTGCCCGGTACTTTGATGTTGTATCATTTACTTGGTCAACTGACTTCTAATAAAGTTTGAAAATTCTTGATTTCTCTTTATGTACTTCTAACAGAAATGTCAGCATCAAACAATTGATATAGAACTAACCATGGTTCATGCACAAGCTTTTGTATAAATAGTTCTGTGTGTTTGAATGAACAAACATACATTGATCTCCCTTTTTCATATTTCTAGAAGAAAATGTCAACAAATGTAGTCAATACAAGCCACATTATATACATGTATGCTGGAACATGATGAACCCTTTCAATTTTTAAAATTGTGCCTTAGTTTGTCACCTGTCAATAATTTTTGTTTAAAAATTGCTCTTGATGAAATGTTGATAGTGAGCCGAATAGTTTAAGAACTTGGTATAAAATCTTTCCACTAGTTCATTATCGTGATAAAAAAACAGTTGAACAAAAACTAATACACATGTAACATGAATTGAAGGACACAGGGAGGATATTTTATATTTGCAGGTCATATCAACTCATATATCAATATGAATATATTAATTTATGTGGTTTTTTTAATGGAATGTTACATGGAATCCTCATTAAATTTTTGGGGTTTTTTTTATTTAAAAAAAAAACGAACAAATTGATCTTTTTTTTCTTAAGTTTTAATGATACATAAAGTGCAACAAAAGAAACAATATTTGTTACGATAATGCTGCTTCGTAAAACAAGGCAGTTTATGTTGTGCAGCCAAAATTTAGGGAAGAAAATAAAGCTTCAATACCAAAACAAATATTTTTCGAGGTTATTACATTTGATTTTTATAAATATTAAATCAAAACAACCTATTTCAACTGATAATCTTATAATCTTTCCCTCCTGTATTCTAGATGGTAAATACACATCTGACACAAAATATAGATTTTCATCTAAAAATTATTTCCGTGGTAAGTGAAGTTCTGTTCACCAATATAGAGCAAAACAAAATCTAACATTTTTTTTCCTTAAATATAAAACAAAAAAGCTGTCACCTAGAAAGAAAGGGAATGAAAAAAATGTCAAAATCATATACACTTCAGAACTAAAATATTTAAAATGACAAGAAACCACTCATACATGTACATTCTATACAATGATGTGAAGGAATGAATTTTAACTTTTGAAATTTTCTACTCATGATTAGAAATCATGAAATAGAAACCAACCAGCATACTTAAATTAAAGTTCAATACATTAGTCTTTAAAAAAAAAAAATAATGTAGCCTAACAGTAGAAAATGAGATATCAGGCTTACATTATGCACATTTTCTAAAGCATTCATACCCACAGCCATTATCAAGCACTCACTACATCTTTGTACAATGGTAATCAAATGAAGAATTTGAATCAGGGCAAACTGTTTTCACAATACATTCATTTGTTTATTGTTTAGGACTTACTTAGTACAAATCAACATATTACCCTGTTCTTTAACATGTAGTGATTTAAGTGTATCTTACTTTAGATTTCAACTTGAAGAGTGAATGAAAGTTAATAATTGTTCAGTCTATATGACAAATTTTCCCCATGCATAATTAAATTCTTAAATACGACAATTTACACTGGCTGAATGGAAAATCACACGCACACACACACATCTATAGTAAAGTTTTTCATGACTAAACAACTCTTCTGACTTCAAAAAATCTCTTTAAATAGTACACTTGTCCTAGGGTCATCGCTACCAGCACCAGGGCTTCAAAGAAGGACCACAAGACCACACGGGAGTTGGTGTTCTCATTGACTAAATAAAATAACAACTCGTGTTATAAAAATCAAAATTCTAAATACATTGCTAATACATGTATATAAAGTTGTATTTATCATATACTGATTAAGATTATATTTCTTTTGACATTAGAACAATTTACCATTGGTAATTTTCACTTTATTCAGTATCAAACATTCTTAGTGTTATGGGATATGTTTATTTGAAAAATTGAGATGTCAAGGTATTACTGTGAACATCACAGAGAAGCTGTGACTTACTTGCTCTGTGGATTCTCTCCCTGACTTCCATGTATTCTTGTTCGTGCTTTACTCCAGTCAGTGCTGTGGAGAGCTCATTGATCATCTCTGTCAGCTTGTTGTGATTTGCTGCAAAATAAAAAAAGTTTTAGAGAGTCATAAAACAATAAATTTTTCTAAAAGCATTAATTCAATATATTTAATGTTCTATATTTGTGCCACTTTATGAGTTGTCCACATGTCATCATAGAGATAGAAGCACATCTCATTCAGAAAAGAAATTGAACAGATACTTGATCTGTGAAAAGTTCAATCAGTTTGACAGCATTATCAAATGACACTATGAAATTTCTAAAAGATGTCTGTTATACCATCACTCTCCATATTATCTGTCTCTTTGGGTTTCTCTCCAATGTCCATAGTAAACATGAGAATCTTTGGAGTTACAGTCGACATTTTGTTATTGAAACAGTATCTGTAAACACCATCCATATGGGCTGCAAATGTGTATTTTCCATTTGATTCTCTGTCTCCTTGGTGAATGACTTTTCCATCAGGTCCATAAATCTAAAATTCCAAGAGTATTCAATGTCTCAAAATATGGTTGTAAAAATTAATGTTAATCATATTACCTAAGTAAAACAAAATGACATTAGAGAACCGGTATTGAAATATTTTTTATGGAATTCTGTTGCTCTATGCCAGCACTCCATAAAATTGCTTTATATTAATATCTGCACTAATGCATTTTTGCTGATTAAATTGTACAGTAAGAAACTATTTAAAAGATATGGTAGATATATCAGAGACATAAATAACACAAATTACAATCCAAACCCAATATTTAGGGAAATTGTAAAAGAGAATCTTACCTTCACATCTATATCAAGAAAACCACCCTCAGCAACCTCAAACATAAGACTCATTTTTGTCCCAGATGTCACTTTATCGAAAAAACATTCTTCTGCGTGTGCATCTATGTTAATAAAATAACAGTCGATGGATTTCAAACTAATTATTGAAATTAAAACACCTATTGCAATGTTTAAATACATAGTTATGGTTGTATGAAGAACCAAATAAAAATAAATATGCCCGGTTTGTTACAAACACGTCGGCTCAGAAGTGAAACAGGATGCCACGTAAATTGATCTATTGCGCATGCACAGCAATACGACCGAGCCCGATCCAAAAAGAGAGAAAACGGGGTTGCTTTGTCAGAGACATAAAAAACATTTATTTCTCTTGCTTTTGTAAATAGTGCTTTTTGTTAATCAAATTCAATTGCTGTCTTATAATTAAAATGATAAATTTTCGTATATAACATTCCATTGTAAGAAATGTGGATCCACAAAGTAATATCAAATTTAATTATTTTACCTGAGTTAATTCTGTTTGTAGATCATAATTTACAGTAACTGATTTGTTAGAAAGTTTTCAGTGTTAAATAAAATAGAAACATTGCAGTGGCGTAGCTAGACCAGAAATGAAGTGCATGCTTAAAATGTCAGGGGATGTGGGGCCGCCATGAGCCCCCCCCCCCCCCCCGGTGGGTCTAGGGCGAGGCCTGGTGGGGGTCCAGGGGGCGAAGGCCCCGGAAGCTCATAGATTCTGACGATTTTTAATACTAACGTTTGTTTTTGACTCACTCAAAGCTTTTATTTTACCTAGTTTATGGTAATGAAGCTATGGTAATGAAGCAATAAAGCTGTGATATTCTATGGGGGGAATTTAAAATGATGTGTAAAACTAAGTTCAAATGCAAAATAAATCTTTGCTTTATTAGGTACATGCATTGTGTACTGTTTCATTAATATGGCACTGTAAGACCACGTTGCGTGTTTATATTTGGTACTTAAGACGTCTTTGTTTAGCATTGATAAATTTGTCAATGACCGCTGGGATTTCGATACATAGATTCCGGATAAAGCAGGACCGGGTGACGGAAACGGGTTGATGGAATAACTAAGTATGGACCTTAATACTTGAATTCTTTTTAAATTTTTTTTTCTTTATTTTTTTTACTGAATTTCTTCCTTTTTTTCCCAAATGATGTGCATGCTCGGGCATATAAGCATACATGGTAGCTACGCCACTGCATTGTTAACCCAGACAGACCAAAACAACCAATCTAAAGTTTTTTATGCTCATTGGTTGGTGGTATCGTTGATCATGGATACTTTACTTGTACATATGTAACAATATACATGCACTTCTCTCTTTTTTTTAAGTGGAGAGGTCAGGCCCCTTTTTGCTTCCCAAAAAACACGTGCGTGTGTGAGGTTGGGGGTGGGTGGGAGTTACGATGTCGAGATAGTACCGTAGGATTGAGGAGGTCCAGGATTTGAGATCCTTCCATTTTTTCGGGGAGAAGAAAAAAATATCTTTTGTCCATATAAAATGTCATTATTCTTATCTTGAATCATCATATTTTCTGTTTTCTATTTATACTTTTAATTTTTATTTACACCCCGTAGATACTGATCTTTTAAAAACTTTAGCAATGTTTATTTTCGCTATACACACAATAAAAAATTTCTAATTTCAATAAACATTACTTAAACAAAATTGAATGATTGCTAAAAAAAGGAATAATTATGTTTTAGAAAATAAGAATAATCAATAAGTTAACAAACATTAATATTTAAAATCCTATTCTCTACTGCTGGAAATACGTTCAAGTCTAGTAAAACTCTTGTTGCTGTCACTAGGCAGGCAAAATTTGAAATTTAGGTTCTGGTATTAGGACAGGGCACTATACATCATGGAGGGAAATTGCTTTTACTTTGATATTGCTATGTGAATCTGCATGAATTAATCGAAGAGTTAAACCATGAATTCAGATTTCGAGCTCAATTTTGGCTCACCGTGACGAAGTCAAAATGGGCGCGTACGCTCGGCGTACGGATTCATTTTTAAGGAAGTCTTATAGATCATGATCTAGTTTTTGTCTTATCCTACAAACTTCATTCCACTGGTGATGGGCTTAACTGACAGACTGGCATTCCATAAATTTTTAGATGGTATACATAGGTATACATAGATTTATAGATGATTAGATCTAGAGTTTTTGGAGCAGGTGTCCTGTCATTCATTTTGACTGACTTACAGGCGGGGATGGGTTAAATTTAATTTAATTATTTACATTTGACAATTCATGTAATGGTGATTAATTACTTTCGAATGAAATTGACCCCATCCCTACTTTCAGGTATAGATGTTCCTATTGCGAATCTGATCAAAAATCATACGACTTCACTTTAAGATACGGGACATAGTTTGCACATATTTAAAAGAGGTGGGAGTGGCTCTGATGCACCTCTAAACTGACAAATGAGCTTTAACAACTTGCGTCCTACCCCATTCACCATGTACTCACACACCCCCAACCCCGAAATGTATATCATTTTCATGTAGGACACTATAATGTCATGTAACTAGAATTATCAGATTATAGGATTTACAGACCACACGTTGGGCATCTCTCTATCAAATTACGTCCAGTGTTTGATTTGATCTTTATGTTTATCGGGTAGTATTAAGAACTATTTTAGCCAGGAGATAGAGATGGATTGAAGCAATAAAACAGAAAAATATGATTATAATTAATTTGGAAAGATGATAACTATAGAAAATAGAATAATTCGAGCGAAATCATTGTACTGCTATGCTACCCTTTAAAACAATATAATTATACCTCACACCCAATTAATTGTCAATTGTTAGACATCATATCTTACCAGGGACGTATATATACTATAATGTACGTCCCTGATTTTAGTTACGCCGAAAAACGCAATATTTCAATAAAAGATTTCTTTGTGATTTTCAATCACAACATGCACATAATTCAGTACAGTGTTTTGAGATAGTTGAGTCAAACTGAGAGAAAAAAGAACAAAAAGTAAATTACATAATGATATCGAGTCAAAACATTTGCGGATCGCATAGATAAATTATCATAACATCCATTGGATCCGCGCCACTCTTTATTTATTCATGAATCGCGTCATGTGAACGTTTCTAACAGCGTGACCTTGACACAGTTCATTTCAAGCGTGTCTTTAACATTGACGTAATCAATGGGAGAGTCAGGTGCTTGATTGTCAGATAAACTGTGTAAGTTCAGATGACAGGAATGTAAACAATAAGGAAAAAATATCGTCGTCTTTACTGGAACGAGGTGGGATCAATGGATCCTTTTCCCGATAGAAGAGTAATAATGGATGATTCTTTAGAGTCGGTAACCGTTGTAGATGTTTATGATCAGGCTGCAGGGATAGGGAAGGAGTTCGAAAAGCTAATCGAGAACTATGGAGTAGATGCGGTGACAGACCTAATGCCAAAAGTGATAAAAGCCCTGGAGCAGTTAGAAAGTTTAGCAGGAAGATACGAAAAAGAGAGTAGTGAAATATCAGAGTTAAGATACACTATCGATAAATTGGAGACAGAGAAACAAGAAAGATCACAAGAAAGACTACGTTATGAAGAGGTGTGTTTTTGCAAATTTATGAACTCATGAATACATGTACATGTATCTAGTTTAGCTTATTGCATATTAATTGTGCTCAAAATCTTTTATTTATTATTGATCAGGTTATGTACAGCACAAAGCAGCACAAGAATATTTTATGTATATGCTACATGGTGGTGTTTAAGTCTAGCTGATAGATTATTCTGTTACATGTTTCATCAATTTATTGTAGTATCTAAAATAACAATATGATATTGTTATGATTTTCAAGATGACAAGATACTTCTCATTAATGTGACAACAATGTCATAGACAATTACATTTTATTTTTAGATTTAGAATTTTTTTTTTAGAATAAATAACAAATCCATGTAACATATCATAAGTGAATTATTTATTTTCCATTAAAACTTAACCATCTTATACATAGGAGTTGCTGCAGATAGAGGATAACTGGCAAAGGGAAACAAAGGATTTGTTAAAGGCTGTGTCTGCCCTCCAGGAAGAGAACAAACGCTTGCAGAACCGCCTAGTGGACACGAAACAGGCAGTGGCTGAGGAGGTGGCAGCAGTTACTAGAGGTAGGTGTGAGATCAGTCCAGAGGTGTGAGAGAATTAGATTACATAATGGTATGAACATGTAAACTGATTGATCTACTGGTAGCTGTAGGTTTATTGTATTTTATATGTGAGGTTTTAGTTTTGGTATTGTGTGCAAAATATCATCTGTCACTGACTGAATTTTTACCATACCAAACCAAAAAAAAAAAAAAAAACATTAGTGACTTGAATAAACTTGATTTTTTTTATTTTAAAAAGATTACTTTTGTTAATTGTAGAAACCGAGCAAAAGGAAATTCAAGTGTTAACTAAACTAAAGGAAACAGTAGACAAACAAAGAGAAGAACTAAGGAAATATAAGACTGAAGTGAAGCATAAATCAGCAGATTGTGATGCAGTAAGTGTTGCATAACAGAATGATTTCCTTGCATATCATCATATTTTATTTTACATTGAATTATCTTCATTATTCAAGTCTCCTGATAAAAGCTGATTCATATGTGCATTTATAAAAAGAAAATTGGTTGCTAGATTACACCGTCATTTCCATATATTGCCTCCTGTTATATTGCCAACCTGTATATATATATATCACATATCTAAAACCTGTCATAATGCTAGACGTCTAGCCATTCGATCGCCACATATTTCAGGTACAACAGGTAAAATTACCATTATGTATGTACCTCAGTAGTAATGCCATCACTTTGATATAAGGGTCCATATTAATTAGTTAGTTACACAGGTCTGGTAATGTAGCAATGAATTGTAATGAATGTGTTTGCTGTGATCACAGGTTGAGAATAAGTAGTACATGTAATGGATAATAGCGTCAAAACTGACACACAATTGAAGATTTGTAGTGAGTTTGTCCACTAAAATAGCATTGCTTAAAAGACAGAAAAAACCGCAGAATACGAAATCAACAACAATTGTTCATTTACTAAATTTTTAGTACCATGCCATATGACGTGTGTGTTTTCATGTGTGTACATAGATGTCATAGTTTTGTGTTCTATTCAGAAATGGAACAGACCAATGTAATAATTTATTGTAGGCAAAAGTTACTAACCACAAGTAGCTACAATGACAAAATAAATTACTTAATTCTACATATACTTACCTTTTACATTTGTACCGGTACAATGCTTTACAACAAACAGTTAGTGAGCTCTTGACCTCTCACTGACTATCACTGGTTACAGAGGACACCCTCAACATCACCACCACCACCACCACCCATTCCCGCCCCACGAATTTACCCCATTCTGATTTTAAAATATTTTAAAAGAATAATAGAGCTACAGAAAAATATATCATATCAACATGTGTTTGTTATTTATTGATCACATAGTATGTCAAGTACAGCAAGAAAAGCTTTAAACTTTTCCTGCATAAATCACTGACTATTTAACATGCAATTTTAACTTTGTTAATACATGTACTTATATGTTTTAAGTTAGGCATTAAAACTTATTTGCTCTATGACTTTGGCTCCCCACTTTGATAGACAAAATTTGGCGATGCACTGTTTGTGTTGGAATGACAATGTATTAATTTATAAAATTCATTTACACTTTTGACCTGAATCCTAAAAAAGTGACTCCAATACCAAGTTGTGTGAAATTATAACTTGATAATTTGAGTTATCACAATTTATAAATATTACAGACATGATAGATTGATTTTTGTTTACAAGGACTTTACATGCAGTTTTATGAAAGTTTTATATGAATTTTCAGGAATCTAATAAAATATTATTCTTCCTTGAATGCCCATAAGCAATTAAGGTACATTTGAAGGGTAATTCACTTTGAAGTGTGTTTTATCTGTTAGGTGCCTTTTTGTGTCTTAATTTAAGTTTCAACAATTTTGTATTCATGCAGTTTGGATCAGTACTACAGTAATGTTTTAACATACAAAATGATGCTTTAAATAGTATTTCCTATGCGCGGATCTAGAGGGGGGGTCAGGGGGGTCCCGACCCCCCCCTGGAAAATGAAAATTTATTAAATTTACATAGTAAAATTATCGCGAAAATATGCCTCGGACCCCCCCTGGCAAACACAATTATCCTTCGGACCCCCCCTGGAAAAATTTTCTGGATCCGCGCATGTGAGTTGGTGAATTGAATGTATTGTTTTGCATACATGTACATGGGTACATGTTGATATCTCCTAGCTATAACATACCTATTAACCCTCCCGCATTGTGCGGGAGACTCCCGCAAAACGGCCTAAAAATCTAAGGTCTCCCGCATCCGACCTATCTCCCGCGCTGGAGACAAATTTCTCCCGCAATCGTATTTGTCTTCCCCATAACCCCCCCCCCCCCCCCCCCCAATTCTGAATCTTTACATGCAAATTCAACAACCACTGCGGGTTTTTCTCTGATTTTGAGCTAAAAAAGCTGCTGTGTAGCTTGAATATATTAAAATCCATCCAAGTACTGTCTACCGTGATCATAGTATGACATGTTATAGTCCAGTTTACTTTTTACGATTACTTCCGGTTTTGACTTAAATCAGCTAGTACGTATTTAGTTATGCAATAGGCCTTATAAAAAAAATAAGTGAAAGCTTAAAACATTTTGATTTTACTCTGTAACACCAAAGAAAACAATACACAGTATAATATATTTGATAGTACTGAATTTTTATAGATACACCAATGAAGCCAATATATGCTATAACTTCAGTAAATCAACGCGTTAATATAGTGAACTGCTTCTCTTTAACACAGCTACAGAGCCAGTTAGAACAGATCGTGAAGGTGAATTCTGACCTGAGGCGAAGCAACAGCATACAGAGGAAGCAGTCGCACACCCTGCTGGAGGAGAAGAGTGAGCTAGAGGCCCAGCTAGCCGACAAGGAGCAACAGATCACCAAGATTACCTCCCTGGTCAGAGAGCAGGAGGAGAAACAGGCCCCACAGACCACCGCCGCCCCCAGACCCCCACACCCTTCCCTGGAGGTGGTAAGGACCACTTTTTCTAACAATAGTATAGAATGTAGAATTTACACTAATGGAGTAGATAGACAACTGCAACAAACATTTTGCTGAAAAGATATTCTATTTTTAAAACCACCTCACAGCAATAACTATAAACAAACAAAGCGATGGCCAATGAGGAAATATTGTAAGATAACAACTATCTATACTGCAGTTGAAAATCTCTATCAGAAAATTTGTGACTTCAGAGAGATATGTTTCATATGTAAAACATGTCTACCTGTAATCTCTTTATCAATAAATCATAAAATAATGAGATACCAATTCACTAGAGTGTAAATAGTGATATTGGAACAAATTAACAATGTGGCTATAACTACAGGAAGAGGATGAAACGACTCTACACAATGAGGTGGAGGCCACACATTCCACAGGTATCCCCCAGTTTCCCCCAGGGGCTCCGCCAGGGAGTGAGGAGGAGAGAGGGGAGGAATCGGGGGAAAACATGAAGAGCATCGAACAAAACATGAGCATGATCGGAAAGATGGTCATCGACATGAAGGACCCGGACCGCCCGCGATTCACGATGAAGGAGCTGAAGACAGTGCTGATGGAACGTAACGAGCTGAAGGCCAAACTGATAGAGGTCGAGGAGGAGCTCACGGCATTCAGGCCAAAGTAAGCCATATATCTGTTTAGTTCTTGTGTCAGTAGATGCTGTTTAGTTTTCTTCATTTTTTTTTCTAAAAATATTTAAAAAGTAATTGCCTGCTAAAATTGATTTTGAATGCCTAAAGATGTTGGATTACTATTGTGGTAGCTTGATTGCTTCAATGGAATACCGGTACCGTATATACTCGCCTATAAGTATTGTTCGCCTATAAGTCGGTTACCATTTTTCAAGTTTATTTTCAAGATTTTGCCATTGACCCTCTTATAAGTCGGGTAATTTTTTCTGGATAATCAGTCTACAGATTGCCAATCAAATAAGCACATTTTAATCAAGCATGACTATATTCTAGATAAAAAAATATTGGTGTTTGACCCCTCTGTTATCATTTCTAGATGCAATGCATTTTTAAAGTGTTGTGTTCAGTTAAGACATCTATCCTGGATGAATAACTTTCGATTTTGGACGCCATTTTTTTTTAATTGATACACTAATGAAAGCTTGGTGTAAGCTATAAAAATATTTAAATTACTATTGAAAATAAAATGATAGTGATTTTGATCCCCCGTTGACTGATTAAGATGGTATAGCCCCTTTTAAAAGTGGTGTGTTAGCTTGTGTTGTTTTAGGTGACATGCCACCTACAGCCACCAATATAGCTATTATCACCTCATGTGTAATTAATTATGAATAATTATAAATCGATCTTTATTTTTTTTAAACAGACCAGCAATTATTCTTGTGTTTAATTTTTAAGTATTAAACAGAAATTGCTGTTCTGTAATCCCACTAGATCGCTTTTAGACGCCATGTTTTTTAATAGTTTTCTGTAAACAGAGTTATCTTTCTTGAAGTTTGTAACTTACGATTTTGGACGCCATTTTATTTTTTAAACACTCATTACAACTTGATTATAGCTATTTTAAATGCTACTGGAAATAAAATGACAGTGATTTTATCCCCCACTGACTGATTAGGGTTGGTAATTAACCTCCTAAACTCAGTGTTGGCTTGTGTTGTTTTAAATACAGTTATACCTACAGCTATTATCACCTCAGGCGTAAATAATTGCCTGTTTAAATAAAAAATACTATCAAATAAACCTTGTTCATATTTTAAGAAATACAGTTGAAACTTTCAATTTATTTATTAAGTGTTTATCTTTTTAGTAATTAAAAAATAAAAATGTCAAGTATAGCGATCGCAAGTCAAAAGTTGGAAGCAAAATGGCACCCAAAAACGAAGTTTTACTCAGTGGAAAAATTATCTGATTGTATGTCACGCCTATAAGTCGGACCCCTACTTTTTATTCAAATTTCTACTCCCAAAATACCGACTTATAAGCGAGTATATACGGTACATGTATTTCAAATGAAATGTGCAAATTTTTTCTTCAATAACTATAAAGGATAATTTAAAAGAGAATATTGTATATAAATGATGCAATGAAATACAACTAATGGCGTCAAACTGGGGAAAAAAGGCAAATCTAATGGACTTAAATTTTCTTTAACTTTAGATCAAAGGAAAAAAAGTAATTTTGAATTTAACAAACTTTTTACTGATCTATGTATCTCTTTCAATGCACTGGTAGTAGTATACTTCATTATATATACATGTATATATCTTTCAATTTCATCCTACTTAGCAGAGTGAGCTAACCACATAATGTATATCTGAAAACGCTGTAACAGTATAAAAAAAAGTAAATAAAATAGGATATCAATGCCAGAAAGATGTGCTGAAATAGCTAAATGAAACAATTCGTTCAATATTTGCGAAGAATTATAAGCTCAAGATTTCATCAATGAACTCCATTACAATGTATTGCCAATATTCTCTTGAGAAATTATTCTCGTTTAATGCCTTTATTGAGGGCAATATTCTCCTGTAATGACATTGTACACAGACATTTGCCATGGGTGTCCACGCTCAGAGTAAACAGAAATTGGATATTAAATAAATGACTTAATAGTTCACACAAATTCACTCTCTTCAATAAAGCCTTTTTAGATCTCACTCATGTAAGACATGCATGAATAATTCTTGCAATGTTCACATTTTCTTGGAAATGATGTTTTAAATTAGTGGTTGTCAAAGATTAATTGTTAACCTGTTTTATAGTCAACAGCGGTGCCATTGATTCAATGAATATAATTACTGATAGTTTTGAAATAGCAATTATTGACATTTTACTTGTAATAATATAAAGGCAACGTGAGAGGTGCGGGATGAATTGAGTTTACAGAGGGTCTGTTAGTGAGCAGTATTGATTATGATAACGGGGGACAGTCTTTGACAACCACGCACAGTAATGATTCTTGTTCACATTTCTTGTACCGGCAATCAATATTTTGAATGTATACTCACATTTTATGCTTGCTATATTTTTTGTATTGTTTGAGTTAATCCCCTTTACAGAGTGCCAAGAAAGAACACTAATTCAAGCACCGATTTGGAGTAAGTTCTGAGTTACATTATTGATTTCACAAACACATTTTCAATTCTTTTAATCATATTCGATTTAAATGAAAGTTATTTTAAGGCCATTTTGCAGACACAATATTGATCACATGGCACTGCAATATAAAGTAGCTAGATCATGTGGATTTTCTTTTTTGTGACTATGCATGTCTACTTCAATTATTTCATGTAATTGCATGCACTTGGTTTGATTTTTGTCTAATACACGTATTTCTTGTTGCATAACTTTGTACACATGTTGGTTTTATGACTTAGAAAACTCAAGAATCTTGGTGAAAAATCTGATGAGTTTTTGCTAAATTAGGATACCATGTACTTTGTAGCAGAAAAACGTCTTTGTTTTTGATAGGAAGAGGAGATTGAAGGATATAACGTGTTGCCTATCATAAAACTGTTGTTTTATTCAATACAATTCAAATATCCTAAGACCAGTGTGAAAGTTCTTTATATGTACTGATTTGATGTAGACATTATAGTTTATAATACAGCACATTGTAAAATGACTGGTTTGATGTGGAAGCATTCTATTTCAGATTAAACACAGATTAGACAGGTTTTATTTTCATAGCTCCTTGTTTCTAGCACTCCAGATTTTGTATTTATTATTTATTTATTATTAGCTCACCTGAGCTGAAAGCTCAAGTGAGCTATTCTGATCACATTTTGTCCGTCGTCCGTCCGTCCGTCTGTCCGTCCGTCTGTCCGTCTGTCCGTCTGTAAACTTTTCACATTTTGAACTTCTTCTCTAAAACTGCTTATCCAATTTCAACCAAATTTAGCACAAAGCATCCTTATGTGAGGGCGAATATAAATTGCAGAAATAAAAGTCCGATCTGTATTCAAAGCGGAGAAAACCTTGAAACTGTAGAAAAAGGGGGGTGCATTTTTAAAAATCTTCTTCTCAAGAACTAATTAGTTCAATTCAACGTAGTTTAGCATAAATTATCCTTATGGGAAGGAAAATATAAATTGCAAAAATTAAGTGCTAATTCTGATTCAAATCTGAGTTATTACGAAAATAATAATAAAGGAAATGCGTGTTTCAATCAGTTTAATAGCTTCGGGCTCGGCATACGGTAAGAATTACCTACGGTAAAATGGGTAGGGAAGACTTGGTCTGAGCAAAACAAAAGATTGGCAGGTATTAATCTGCCAATCTCATTAAAATTTCGGGATATTTGATGGACCAGTATATTTGTATTCGCTGTAAATATTGCTGCAAAATAATGCGTATTTGGAATTGACGATTGCCGATCTGCCCCGGCTTTTATTTTGCCACGGCCCGGGTTTGCATACCCATTTTATCAAGACTCGTATTCCATACTTCTAAAACGAGGTTCTTTGTTTAACTATGATGAATTTACTTGCAATGCAACCGTTCGCGTATGAAGGGAAATTTTTGAAACATGCAAAATATATTGGGGCCGATTTTGTGAAGTAAATTAAGGCTAAATATTTCAATGCGTTGACAGTTTTCACACGTGACGTTGGTGTTAGCTTGTTCTGATTTTCGTTTCGTTTTCATTATTTATGCTTTGTAACCTGGGAACTATCGTCTGTATTTCGTGATTTTTACGTATCAAATAAAACAGAGACTTCGGTAAACAGTTAACAGTTTACCTGCGCAAATTAAGCAATATCTGATGTAGGGGTACTGAAGTACAATTCATTCTATCGGTAATTCGGCATTATCTTTTGCGTAATGGTAGATTAATGCAATAGGTTTTGTTGAGATGCTCGGCATTTTCTCGAGTTTATTCAGTTTAAATAGAGTTTGATATCGCTGACGGAAATATGTAGGTATATACATGTATATATATGATTCATTTAGAAAAAATAAATTGTGTTCTTTATTTGTTATACATGTAGTGCATGTTTCTTGTGTTTAATTGTTACCCTACAATTTCTATTTACTAACCATATTTGAGTGTTAAGCTTCGAATTATAAGCAAGATACAGAGATTTGCTCACAATTCTATGTTTGTACACAGATCTTAAAAGCTACGGATTAAAAAAGTAAAAAAAAATTGTCAAAATTTATAACGAAAATTTTCAAAGTCTGTTCTTCCAGAAACCAACTTATTGAATTGTAAACTTAACCTTTTTAGCTCACCTGAGGGTGGGGCCACAATGGGGGGGTCGAAGTTTAACAAATGAATATATAGAGTAAATCTTTAAAAATCGTCTTCTCAGAAACTAATCGTCCAGGAAAGCTGAAACTTGTGTGAAAGCATCCTCAGGTAGTGTAGATTCAAAGTTGTGAAAATCATGACCCCCGGGGGTAGGGTGGGGCCACAATGGGGGGTCGAAGTTTAACATGAATATAAAAAGTAAATCTTTAAAAATCTTCTACTCAGAAACTAATTGGCCAGGAAAGCTGAGACTTGTGTGGAAGCATCCTCAGGTAGTGTAGATTCAAATTTGTGAAAATCATGACCCCCGAGGGTAGGGTGGGGCCACAATGGGGGATCGAAGTTTTACATAGGAATATAAACAGTAAATCTTTGAAAATCTTCTTCTCAGAAACTAATCCGCCGGCAAAGCTGGAACTTGTGTGGAAGCATCCTCAGGTAGTGTAGATTCAAAGTTGTGAAAATAATAACCCCTGGGGGTAGGTTGGGGCCACAATGGGGGGTCGAAGTTTTACATAGGAATAAACAGAGTAAATCTTTAAAAATCTTCTTCTCAGAAATTAATCAGCCAGGAAAGCTGAAACTTGTGTGAAAGCATTCTCAGGTAGTGTAGATTCAGAGTTGTGAAAATAATGATCCCCAGGGGTAGGGTGGGGCCACAATGGGGGGGGGGGGTCAAAGTTTAACAAAGGAATATATAGGGTAAATCTTTAAAAATCTTCTCAGAAACTAATCAGCCAGATAATTCTTTATAATTGTTAAGACTTTGGCCCCAGGACAATTCTTTGGCCTCACGAGAAGGTTCAGAGTTTGATGTACGTTTATATCCCATATATAAACTATTGATAGGGATCTTTTTGAGAACTGCAATACTCAACATATGATATGACTATAAAATCATCCTGTTAGAAAAGGGACTAATGATTATAAACATAAGAATATCCAGGGGAAAATGGATTTTATTTATACAGGATCTACATGTATTATTGTACATTGTCCAGATAGTTTGTATTATGACTCCTTTGAGCTGATTTTATCATAGCTATTGTTCCTCAGGTGAGCGATGTGGCCCATGGGCCTCTTGTTGATTATCAATAATCACAAATTTTAATAGTTTAAAAACACTGGAATTTATTAATATTGATTTAATAAAACTGGAATTGATTGATATTGATACATATACTGTCTGTAGTGTACTTAAAAATGTGATGAAAGCAGTGGAGAAGGAGAGAAGATTTGTCAGTAACATTTTAGACTTAATTACACATCTCTGATGTAAGGAAGAGACTTAGTCTGTAGAAAACTGTAACAATTGATGTACAAGTGAATACCATTAATGGTTAATGATGGTTTTATAGATACCAAGGGGAGGACCTGCCAGTACACGGTCCAATCAACAGGGAGCCCGATGAAAAAGTCTACCCAGGACACCGGAGACCATCAGGGATCCGCAAATTGTAAGTCATCACAAAAATATGTTTAACTTAACATCAGAACCTGTGATTGTAATGGCAACAAGTAAAAATCTAATTTTTATAAGGAAATATGATAAGAGATGTGAAATTTCAAGTGTTGGTTGATAAGTGAAGCAAATGACTACAATTAAGCAAATAGAAAATGATGGATGGTAATTGGTTAATACACTAAGAAATGATAGTGGAGCTTAGTAAAATGCGAAATTACCATATTTGTATTTTGAAAACTGAATTCAGATATTACATAGAAAATAACAAATACCCATGCCAACTCGTATCAATCTCCAATATTTATATTGGAAATTGGAAACTATTGTAAAATTTGGCTTCAGATTACAAAACTTGTCGTAGTTTTACAAAATGTGTTTGCATAATGGTATATTGCCCATTTATATAACTATTACATTAGGAAAAAAGGCAGTGTAATATTCAGAAAAAATAAAATTGAATTTCTCAACCCCAAAAAAGATGTTGCTAATTAAATGTTGTCAGATATTATGCCACTTTTATTGTATAAGTATTTTAAAGGAAATTTCCTTTTTTACGAACAAAAAATCTTGGTATCAAAACTTGGGATTTGGATGTCTTCATCTCTAACTGATAAATCTCCATCTTTTTGTGTCATTCTTACAAAACTTAATTTTACAACATAACGTGCATATGTACATGTGTTTTTTCAGTTTTACAGAGCTAGTGGAAAAACTCAACCTGCCAGAGTTGGATTTCTAATCTTGTGTAGTTAATGAAAGGTTCTCTGAGTTCTCTATATATTCAGCTGTTGTCACTGTGTCCCGTAGCGTAGTTATCTCTCTTGATGTGTTATTTCCACCACATTCATTGTGCATGACTTCGGCTGTTATTTCATGGTTATTTTGTACAGTTAGGTTGTAGTAGTAATACTGTTTGTTTTTTATTTCGTTTGCTGCATATATAGGGCTGTAGATCTGTAAGTAAGATGGTGAAAGACATATGCCCCAGAATATTTCTGAGACACACATGGAAAATGCATAGTTCCAATGAAGATCGAACTTTGCAATCATGAAGTTTTGATTGGTTAATTATGATAGCATTCAATGACCCAGTGTTGCTGTAAATTGTGACAAAATAATTGTAACCAATTGGTCAAATTTAAAAATTAAATCAAATGATTTATCGATAAAAGCACATGTACCTGTATTCTTGTCATATTACAAACACTCTCATATAACCGTACTTAGTACAGAGAATTTTAAATTTTACATCAACGAAACCTAGCACTTTAAAATCTTTTTATTCCCCTACTTATTAAACAGTGATATTGTTGTTATTTTAAGATGCTATGTAGGAATAGTTATACTGTGTACAAATAAATGTACATGTCATATGTATTTAATACAAATTACATATAATTCAAATAACATATTAAAATAAAGAATGAATGGAAGTGCTTGAACTATACGTAACTGAAATCATTTTTGTGTGATCTGTTTTATGCTTTACCTAATTTGCCAACCATTGTGAATTTGATTGTGTTCCAGTTAAAACAATTTTATGCAATGTCCAAATTTCGTTGTTTTAATTCAGCTCCCAGTTGACCTTTCAGTCCCAGTATTTTCAGTATTTTTTCTTTACCTTATTTTGTTGTTTCAATGTTGGTTCTGCTTCTGATTTTTCCTGGCAGGGTGTCATTTTATTACTTTAACTGTACCGGTAATTGGGCTCCTTAATTTTCACAGTTTGGTAGCTTGCAAATTTGGTTTTCAGTTTCTTTGATTTTTGCTTTGAGTTTCTTTGAAAATCAACACTTCGCATAACATGGTTAATGATTTCAACCTTAAATATATGTACGAACTAGCATCATCCTCGCTAGCCATGATGTTACATAAAAATATGTAAGAAGTAGTAAGCAGCCATTAAGTTTTTTTTTAAAAACAATGCTCTCTTTCTCCAGCCTTCACAGATGTTTTAGACTGATATCCTATACAGTCACAGAAACATGGCCGTTACTCCCAGGTTCTTGTTTCTTATCTATACAAGAAGTCAGCATATTTTTGAATCAACTTACTTCAGAAAGAATAGCTACAGTTGGCTTAATCATATGCTGCATTTATAAAAGATGCATAAATTGATCCTAATAACTAGAGCAAATTCATTAATATTCATTCAAACTTACACAAATGTATGTCAAAATTGAACCATGCTACTTAAACAGAATTCTCTGATCATATTCTAAAACCTTGGTACATTCCTTTGATTATATGGTTAAAGAAAAGTCATTTTTGAATGCTGTACGTGAATAACATACTATATATACGGGTTTCTTCGTGTGTCACAAAATTTGCGAAAATGGGGAATCAAAATATATAGCATTTTTAATTTGCATCAGTCATTTTTTGCGATTTCAAAAGTTTCTTATAGAAAATGAAAGAGGTCGCTAAAAAAGCGAAAAACAGATCATCGCAAAAAATTCGAGATATACCATATGTCAGTACTTGTACACAAGTCAGTGTGAGCTTTAATAAGGACAGCTTTGTATTATGGCATGTCATATTTACACAGATCGGATGATAGAATAATCAAATCAGTGCCTAGTCCGTATAGGATAAAATTAATTTTACATTGTGTACCATCCATATTAATAATTATGTTGGTTGTTCTGAAAATTTTACACCCCATCCCATTTATTCATTTTTTTTTTCATCCTGCAGATAGTTTACACTATTTAATATATATGTGTATAATCAAGTTTTGTATCTCTGTACACCTGTTTTATAAGCAGTTTGGAAATTGATGTGATAAGTTTATCGTATATATGTATCAAATTATTTCTTGCCTTTTCAAATTAGAAAGTAAATAAGTAAAAGCAATTATTGAAAATTTTATGAAATTTTTATCAATGATACCTCTCTGGCAGGTTGTGTGCAAATGTATTCCAATATCATTTAAAAAATGTATTTAGCTCACCTGAGCCAAAAGACTGAAGTTTGAGCTTTTCTGATTAAACTTTGTTTATTGCTTGTCATTGTTGTTTAAAAAAAAAAACTTCTTCTCAAGAACCAAAAAGACTGCAATAGGAATAAATTAAACCTTTACATGAGCTGCTTGTTATATAATAGTGAAGAGTTTATTGTTTTATCATTATTTTATTTTTCATGATTCCCAGGGGTAAGGAAGGGGATCAAAGTTCATAATTCTGAAGTAGTTTTTTTAAAAAGCATGAAGGCTGTAATTCGTGAAAGGAAAATTAACAAAGAATCAAGCTAGTAAACAAAATTTTTAAGTTAAGTTTTGCTGTGGGTCAAATAAAGGTTTATAGAAATTTGTTTAAATGAAGGGTTAGGGGAAAAATTAAGTAAAAGTGAAGATAGGATATGTGGACTGTTTTAAAAATTTTATTTTCAAGAACCTAAAATGCCTGTTATATCTAAATGGGTACAAAAGCTACCCAGCCAATGGTAGATTTGGTTTTGTTAAAATCATGATCTGAGTGGGTCAGGAACATTAATTCTAAAAAGTACATAAGCTAAAAAGTTTAATGTAAATACATTGAAAATAAATTAATGAGGAAAAAATGATCGAGGTTGTTATAAGTAACATAAATATTGATTTCAAGCTTTATTGAAATTATAAATTTTCATATTAAATATATATACTTTCAACTAAAAGGTCAGAGAGGGCCCGGAGGTGAGGTGGGGGGTTACCAGTTGCACATTTACATTTCAGTATCATTGAGAATATGATTGTTTAAATTGAAATTTAAAATAGCCAATTTGATGTTAGATTTATTTAAACTGTGACCCACAGGAGCACAATTAGGGTTCATCATTGAACATATATGTGGCATTACAAAGGTGTGTGTGTAGGGGGGGGGGGTGCAAAGTGTCTTAAAATGCTATTGAAACAATTTAAGAATACATAAATTTGACTTTATAAAGCTGCTGTTGTCAGAGTTATTTCAGTTGACCACTGTTGCTTAGGTGAGCTATGCGGCACTGGGGCCTATATTGTTAATTTTGCATTGCCAACGTTACAACGTTATCTTGATGTATACTTTAATGAAAGAAATTATAAAATTGGTTTTTGTTATCCTCCAACATGAATATTTGATGGAATTAGAGGCAAAAAGAATTTTCAATGAGATTGTAATATGAAATTTTGTCATATATAACTTACTTTCTTTTTTGATTTTACTTTCAGTTTTGATAGTCTCTTTGGTTCCTCCTCAAGAAGTCGTACAGACAGTGAAATCTGTTGACAAGCAACGGATGTAAATGAAGAATATTTCTCTGATGTTCGACTCAATATGGCAGCCTCTTGGTCAATGTTTCTGCACGACAAACAATCATATCCATGGACTGAGTGAAACTGACTGTTGCCCAGGAAATGTTCTGATGCATCATGGGACCAAAAGAGGATAAATTTGTCATATCTGTGGCATTCATCATGTGATAACATTTAATTCTGTTAGCAAGTTGATTTTAGAGTGACAAGAATTATATCAAGTATATGATCAGTATTTATTAATTTAAAAGAATGAGAAAATTGGTAGTTTATATTATGGTAACTTAGAATTATATATTGTAATCAAAGCAAAAACCATATTTTTTCATTGCATGTAATATTGGCTGGTTGAAGCAAGTCTGAGTGTTGGAATGCCAGTGTATCAGATAAAACTTTGGTAGCTTATATGTATATGATTTGTGATTTGCTATATGCTTTATGATTTTAATGCTAGATTTTTATATACATTTGTTATTTACTAGTAATCATCCAGTTTAAGAACCAGCAGACTTTGGTTGTGTGTTGAGAAACTGTTCTAGTTGTGTCATGTACGAATGTTGTTGGTGCCGTACTTATCCAGCTGTTTATTTTATTTGGAACCTTATGTATCAGATGACGATTAGGCATATTGTTGTGTAAGAGAAGAGATAGTGATATTCAAGTAATGTCCAAGCTAACAGCAGGGCAAACTTCCCAAAGACTTTTGACTTCATATACATGTACCAACTGAAGTAACGCACAAGTTGGGTATATTCAATGGAAAATATACTCATTTTTGTTTGTTTTGTTTTTTTTCTCCTTGGTAGTTTAGATTCAAATACAATCAAACAAACAAAATGTTGACAAATTTACAATATTTGTACAGGTGTTGCTTATATTGATTTAAATGAAATCTGTCAATTAACAGTAAATGTCTATGGAACGTGTTCTAGAAATCGGCAACTATTTGACAACCTTACTTCATTTTACACTGATATGATATTTCATTTGTTATGATTTTATTTTATTGTTAAGTTTTTGTTATGAATTGTTGTTGCAGTAAATTTTTATCCAATGCATGCTTTCTTAGGCAAACCTTAATTACTACTGACAGGAATTTAAGATAAAACCATGAAAGCTAATTAAAAGGATATGAGTTATATGTGATGATATAATACATGTGGTATGTTTCCATTTTATTGCTTTTGCAAAAGAAATGAAGTAGAAGTAAATTTGAGCAGGGTTTTTTTTCAATCTTTTTTTCTTCAGCTTAATCAGCTAAAACCAATGTTTCAAAGAGAATTTATTACTTTTATTAATTACTACGGTAATCAATTTCAAAGATGTATTTAAGAGATATACTTATAGAATCTGATGTCTCAATATAGTATGTGTTGTACTTAGAATGTAAGATATTTTCTAAAAGGATTTTTATGATTCAATTGAATGTATTTTAATTTTTATTCAAGTAAACATTCAATGTACAAGATAATATACACTTTTTGTACATTAATGTATAATATCGGACACAAGATCACCATAAATTTTAGTACTTTTTAAAACAATCAGGAAAATAGTATATCTCAAGTATTTAATGATCAAAACAAAACTTGTGTCTCTATTTTTTTTTTTATTAATGTACTTGCTGGCTTAAAATCGATTCGCTCCTACCATTCTGTTAAAGGCATTCCATGTAACTCAGCTTTGAGGCATCATAGAGAGGAACTGATTAAATCTATTGTCATTCCATTCACTGTACTGTACACTGTATCAAAGAAAATTACCTCAACATCTTTATATATTTTGTAATACACCAAGTATTCATAACGTACTAGTGGTTCAGTTATCTTAGAATAAAATTCATATTTGCTGAATGTTTTTTTTTTCTTTCTTCAGGAATAAATGACTTTCTTGTCCTCATGTAAATTACATACTTTTATGGAATATGTAAAATTGTTTTCATTCCGTCTGAATTCACCATAGGTGCTCCACCATCTTAATCAGCATGTTCAATACACAGGCACTTGTTTCTGAGAAAAAAAAATTACCCTGTAGTATAATAATAACGTTATTATTATACTATAGGGTAAAATTTTTTTTCTCAGAAACAAGTGCCAGTGGTTCAATACTGTAGATATACAATATTGTTTCTAAAGGAATGGATGAAATATTTCTATGTACACTGATTGAAATGGGGAATGCCTATGGAAGGCATAAAGAAAAAGA
Organism: Magallana angulata; assembly: GCF_025612915.1. Lineage (NCBI taxonomy): Eukaryota > Metazoa > Mollusca > Bivalvia > Ostreida > Ostreidae > Magallana > Magallana angulata. The sequence continues at coordinate 37,361,634 of NC_069116.1, forward strand.
AACAAAAATACTTGAAGATTAATGATGAAACAAAAAAGGTATTAGAAAATGGAATTATTTTACTTCTCTCTGTACCACTGTACTGTATACACAAGCAAATTATATTTCAAAATTAATTATTCTTCACAATCAAAGTTCATATTTGAATAAACTATAATAAAAGATAATGAAGAAAGGGAAAGAAACTCATGAAATTTCAGTATTTACTCTGTATTTACTATTGGACCGAAAAGTCCTGGTGTTGTTTTGTAACACTGGTGGCGAAACAATATGAAACCGTACAATACACTCGGCACACCTCGATCTATCTCATCTAAACTAAGAAATCGTCTGAGATTTGCCGAATGCGTGCAATAGTAAACAAAGTTTCACGTGAATGCCAACATCACCAAGCCAATTTGATCGGTGTTATTCAACATTCTTTATCTTTTTGGTATCACAAAAATGACGTCAAGAAGAGCACTTCACTTTGTTTTTAAGATAGGTAACCGAACTGAGACAGCGAGGTTCCTTCGAAATGCATTAGGAATGAAAGTATGTGTGACGTATTTCGAATTTACTCATCATAATATGGTTTGTCTTCTAGAGCAAAAAGAGGCTTACATTATGCAAAATATGGTGGCATGTAGTTCTGCCAACACTTCTTAGATAATTATGTTGCATTTCGGATCTTATAATAGTAAAAAAAGTCGACTTGTCAGATAATTATATTTACTATTTGAACACCTGTAATATATATGTAGACCTAATAAGTGTAAATCGACTTGTCAGACATGTATTATGATGACAGTGAGTGGTAAAACAAGTTTTGTTACAAATTTTGGGTTCCTAAATCTCTGACAACTGACAAGAGGGTATAAAGAAATGACAAGTTGAAAGAAATATGTAACAAGATGACGACATAAATCTGACTTTAACAGGTCAGGTACAATCGCTGGATTTAGCTGTGTAGCTTGATTTATGTACATAGCTTTATTGACCTACCTGAACAGCTGAAGAAGGTTTATTTAGCTATTCAACCATACATTTGTCTTAAATGGGCATTTGTACTAAAAGTTGCACTTGGGTGCAGCAATAATTCAACTTTGAACTCATTGTGATCTGAATTAAAGAAATTCACAAAAACACTTGCAAATATATTGCTCTTTTTGTGCAAATGCAGTCAAAGTTCTAAAAGTTTTGGGGCCATGTATAACTGTTTATGTGTAACCAAGCAGCTACTTTGTAAATGGAATAAGAAAGAAAACAGGTCTGGCTAACATGATGATTGATTTTTAATAATTCAGCACAATTAATGTAAAGCAATCACACTTATCCATGTTTCATCTTACACAAGGTGTCATACAGTTACTCAAACAATAGAAATGCATGTTTTCCTTAAAACTGCTCAAAAGCAGCAATGTTTTAACTAATTTTGCTCTGGGTTGTTTTTATGGAACTACACAGTACACATATAGGTTTGCAATTCTATAATATGTGACTTTTTATCTGTTTTACATAAAATGCATAATTGAATAAAGGTAGCTAAATAAACCTACTTCAGGTAGGTAAATAAAACTATGTAGGTTAAGCAAGCTACGCAGGTAAATGTAATGATTGTACTGGACCTGTTTAAAATGTGACAATTAAGTTAACATAATTTTCTGACAAGTAGTGACAGAACTGTGCCAACATAGCAAAACTATTATAAAGGAACAGGAAGGTAGCGTTGAATGGGGGAGCAAACATTTTTCTTCTCTTTATTTTTTGCTTGTCAAGATTTTTTGGATGAGTAATTAAGCTGTTACAGTATACCCCTTAAGAATCTAACAATGAAGTTAGTCCTCTAATATTCATAAATTGCAGTGGACTATTTTATGTACTAAAAAGTAAAAAAAGATAGAATGCTTTTTCAAAACATACTAGTATATATAACTATCTGGCAAATTCACATGATTGTATCTGTTGTTATTTTAATTCCAGTTTTTACGACATGAAGAGTTTGAAAAAGGATGTGATGCTGCATGTAATGGGTAAGTATAGTTAATGATGCTGGTAACGAAGGTGAATGAAAAAGAATCATGTAGTAATGAAATTTATCTCATACGTGTGGTGTATATTACCCGTGTGATAAACCTTTGCTACATCACACGGGTCATGCTATATCAAATACTTCCGGTCAGAACTACTTTTGACACAGCCCCTCGCTTCAACGCTTTAGTGACCTATTTTCGAAGATTTGCTAGTACTTTCAACATAATTATATCAACTACAAAAAGTGATTTAAATGGATTTTGTCAAAGACCTCAATTACTTACAAATATGAAAGAAAACACATAACTGCGTAGCATAGGCGTCGGAACCCGGGCTATTAGGGGGGCTTAGCCCCCTCCCCCCCAAACTCTTTTTACAAAGTTATACATAACTGTAACCAAAAGACCTTTTTTTTCTTGTTTGCCAAGATTTTTGATAAGTTTAGCCCCATTCAAACTTTCAATTTGCTTTGTGTAGTTTATAAAACTGCAAATTACATTAACCATCAACGAGTTCATCCTGACGACGCGATGGAAACAGATCGTACTGGTTGTGCAAATTGTGTTTATATACAAGACCTTACTGAAATAATGTTTCATAAGACTTTGATTCCACCATCAGTAAGCCTCCTTATTCACTATTTTCAATCCCTAATCATTATGCTGGTTCCTTGTTCGAGTCAATTCAAACTAACGTGCATTCGCAACTTTGTGTATGTCAACAAACTTGATAATTCAAGTCTTCTGATCAGTATTTCTATTTAATCAAATGAATAAGCTCTAAGAAAAATTATTTAGAGCTAAAAAATCATTTCAAGGTTTATTTCAGTGATACTTTACATTAAAACAGTTAGATCTATCTCAGAAATGACGTACTAAATTGTATTGCGCAAGGTCACAATAACCGGATAACACAACGTTGCATCATCCTTTTTAATCTTTGAAAAAAAATCAATTACTTAAATTCGGGTTATATAAGGGACTGTCTCAAAAGCTTCATAATATAAATCAAATTGTATGAGATAAATAAAACATCTATAATTGTGTGATTTTATATTTGCTTTATCCAACTCGTTGAAATGGTTATATTCGCTCGGCAAGCCTCGTGAATATATACACCATTTCAACTCGTTGGATAAAGCAAATATAAAATCACACAATATAGATATCCTCTATATATCTCACTGAATTTCACTGATTTTTGTGCAGGCCATATGATGGTAAATGGAGCAAGTCAATGGTTGGGTATGGACCAGAGGACAATCACTTTGTTGTAGAGCTAACCTATAACTATGGCATTGGAACTTATCAGATGGGCAATGATTTTAAGGTCAGTCAATCAAAGTTGAATCGTTCAAACAGTTATTTAGTCTTTAAAATATGGTTTTAATTTTAATTTGATTTGATTTGCAAACATGAAGCTCAGGTGAAATATGGATAGCTATTACATTGTAATATGAGCTAAGTTCTATTGATTTATGTACCTATAATCACAAATTCATAAATATTGTGAGTGATATGATGCTTGATCATCTTACTATAGTATTTAATTAAAATGGCTCCAAGTATTCAAAAAAAAAATACCAGACTCTGAGACTAACTTGGGTTAATGTTGAACTTTAACCCAAGTTGTTCTGGACAACTGATACATTCCCTGTATGTTTTGAAATTTATTTATAACAGCAGCCTGGGTCAGTCAAATTCTTTTCCATTGTAGTATTGTGTATTAAAGTTATTCCCCTTTACTCCCAAATTTTCCAGAATAAAGTGTCAACCATATCCATGTACACATAAAAGGTTTATTTCCAGTGGAAGCAATGTAGTACACAATCAATGTACAGTAAAACATGGTTATAGCGAACATGATTATAATGAATTGACGCTTACAGTGAAGCGATTTTATTCCCCATGACTGTACATGTATTACATGTTGTAAACTTGAGGGATATAATGAATAACACTTATAACAAAGCAAAATCGCCCTTCTTTGGCACTTCATTATGAACATGTTGTAATGTAACAGTTTTATTGAAAGTCATTACAATTTACTGTGAAACACACTTAGAACGAAGTGCCAGGGACGTGTGATATTTCTTCGTTATAAGGGTAATTCGTTATATCCGTCAAGTTTACAACATGTATTAAAGTCTCAGAGAATGAAAGTGACTTCGCTGTCAGTGTCAATTCATTATAAGTTTATTCGCTATAACCGTGTTTTACTGTAAATGTTTCATTAATAATTTGATAGCATCATTTGAGGAAAAAACATATCTGACATAAATGTTTACAGGTTGTACCAATTATATGTCAAATGCTGGTATGTCATAAGTAACAATCTTTTAGGGTATCACAATACATTCCAAAAATATCCTGGAAAATGCCAAACAAAATGGCTACTCTGTCACACAAGAGGGAGGCCAAAATATTCTCACATCACCAGATGGTTACCAGTTCATCATAGAGGACAAGGAATCCAATGGAGGTCAGTGGCTGGGTGTAGTTAAGATTGGACTGTAACAGGGTGGGAGAAATAATGATGGGCCAGACAGGATTTGAACCCAGGCCCCCTGAATCTGAAGTCTTAGCTGTACCAATTGATCTGTCTGGTGCAGGTTATTGAATAAGTCTGAGTATGTTACAATGTACTTAACGATCTCTGATCCTCAATAACTCTAAATTATCCAGAATTTTTCATTCATACCATAAAAATGCTTTTTATATAGACAAATTTAATTAGTTTTGAAATGTTAATATTATGCTAAGCCCTTCAACGAACTCATTGGCTTAGTGGCTCCATGGAGATCTATGACGTAAAGGTAAAGGGGTGTGAGCCACCGATGCACTGGTACAACCTTTTTTACTAATTTGATTTCAACTTGTATATGTTATTTATTCCATCATATTCATCGTGGCCAAAATTGCAATAACCTCGTAAAACGCATGGATAACCATCCAAAAATTTCTTTATATTTCATTTATAAAATTTGAAGGATGAATAACATGTTTATGATGAAAAAATACTTTGAGGCTGAGGATCCGAGAACCTTAATGTTTAAAATAGTATAAAAATTATATCTGGATATGGTGCAAGAGCTTCTTAAAGTTTAATATAAAGAAAAAACAATCATATTTTCATGTTTTGAGTAATAGCTATAAACCATTTCCGTGTCTTTATAGATACACATATGTTTTATTAAATAGGTTATGATAAAAAAAATGTGTACATTGTAGTAATAGACATGTTTAGTTCTATATTTTATCGAGATATCTTTACAATATGATATTCATTATTCAATCAATTTATAATATTTGGACCAGATATAACCAATCTGGTTAAAATTGATGCAAACAGCATAAGATTCATCAAATACTTATGCAGATTATGGTGAGGCAAGCATGTGATCTCATCAATCTGTGGACGAATATACATATAAGTCTCAAAATTGGAGAAATTTCAGGAATTTTTTTCATCAATCCGTTTACTCTAATTGCTACTGCATGAAAACATCTGTAATTGACAACAAACTTAAACTCAACTATGTATGTAGGTTTGTTTTAGTGTTTAAGTTAAAATCATACCTGATAAGGTACAAGGGAGTTGTCAATTTTCTGTACAAGCTAGTATATTATACTTAGGTTGAGATACTGCTCAATTTCCAAGAATTAGAAATTTAATTTATAGAATTTCTGAGTTCTTGAATCTTTCAGATAAAATAATATAAGCAAAACAGTAACTTCGTCATTTATTTTCTAGATCCAGTAAAGAAAGTCGCATTAGCCTGTTCAGATCTGAAGAAATCTGTTGGTATGGAACCTTTGCATTATTATGTGAATTATTAAATTGAAATACATGTATTTCAAGATTGATAAAATATTTTTTTCCATAAAAACTAATGTAGATTAGTTAACACTGTATAAAAAAAAATTTAACACTTAAAATGTTTCCCTGTACAATCACGCATGCTTATTAAAGTAAAGTATACAAAACTGAGTATTTTGATAAAATTTAAATTTCCTCCAGGCATTTTTGGTACAGAAGTCAATTGCTCTGCAGAGCTTTTTAAATTCAAATGATCTGATAGTTGCCAGTTTTTATTCCTAAAATTAAAAAAACAAAAAACATACAAATCAATTTGGTTAATTGAATGGCAGTTTTAGAAGCAGTCACTCACAGACCTTTCTGTCTGTCTGGATTTACCTTGATAAACTTTACCCGGCCACTTTTATCAGTAAATTAATTATGTTGGGAGGATTAAAAAAAACAAAAAACTGTCATTTACTTTCTACTTCAGATTTTTAAATGATTTAATTCAAGTGGCACTCCACATAAGATCAGTGAAAATCGCTTTTGATGCACTGGGAAAAGGAACTCTACCTTATTTTTAATTTTTGAAGATTTTTGGTCAAATTTATGTGACATGAAGATTTACTCCCAGGACGACAAGTCTGCAGTGCTTGGATATGGGGACAATCAGGTACAAATGATAGGAAATGGCGTGACTCATTTTGGTTTCAATGAAAATTGTAATAGCTAGTAGCTCTGTGATGATCAAGTTGAGAATTCATGTAGATTAAAATAAACAAAATTAAGGTCACCCGTGTCACTCAAATACCCTTTTGCTATTGGTCTTCACGCGTTGTGAATTGTCGGTCATCAGTGAACAGTTTTGACAGTCTTAGCTTCTCTTTTGAATCTACTGAGCCAATTTACTGAGTGTGTGTTTGTGTCTAGGGGGTGGGTGCAAATGAATAAGGGTTATTTAAATGCTTTAAATCTCATTTTCCTCTCTGTAATTGAATGGAAATTATATGCATATTTAGAAAGGTCATAGAGTTGTGCACAAATGCCTCCAGAATAAGTCTAAATGCAAATAAGAGACTCCCTAACATGTTTGACAAAGCACTATTGTACTCAGGTGACTGTGAAAGCCTGTGGGCCTCTTGTTTGATTATTACCTTATTCCTTTTATGTAATGAGACTTTACAATCTCTTAAGCTTTTTTGGTCACCTGACCAGAGTCACTAGTTGCAGATAATCTATCACTGTTCGTGGTTTTCAGTTGTCAAATTTTAACTGTCCACATTCGAAAATTTTAAGCAACTTCTTGGCCAATCTTGACTTTTGAAATGTAGCAACTGTAAGATTGGGAAATTTATCACCCACCTTTCCTAGAGGCCATGGGAAAAGTTGTTTAGAACTAAGTTATGCAATCTTTTAAATCATTCTTTGCTCCTTAAAATCTAGATGACAAAGTGGTTATATAAGGGTTGTTGTATATGATGAGTAAGGAGACCTTTGCCCCAGACTGATTAAGCCTCTATCAAACTTTTAAGCCAGATGTGGATTTCTGGAGCTAAAAGCAGTACTATATTGACCATACATAGATATTATTTATTTATTTGTTTATTTCAAAGCAAATTTTTCTATACTTCTGAATGGGCATTAAGCCAGACAAAAAACATCAAAAACCCACAAAAGGTACTTTGATGATTAAGAGAGGATTACTTGAATTCAGAAGTGATGTATGCTACAATGCGACATCCCAAAGTTAAATGGTCAGTTGATCATGGATTGGTTCAAGTGCAAAATCTCATTCATGATTGAAGTAGAGGAAATAAGCAGAATCATTACTCTTACCACACTTGAAGTCTAACAAATACTAGTAAACACTGTCAGATAAAATATACATGATTAAATAGTGTGTATTAAAAATATAATAAAATGCTGTATTAAATATAACAGCATAATAAAACACTGTTTTTTATGTATTTTAGTGTAAGTTGGAGTTGATTGACATTGGTACCAAAGTGGAGCATGCCAAAGCTTTTGGGCGAATAGCCTTCTCCTGTCCAAGAACCCAGGTAGCTTTTCAGTTTGATCCTTTTCACCACAGGCTATACATGTGCGTTTGTATGAAATGAATTTATTTAAAAATGTTGGTTCCAAGTTGTAACAAAATATGTCAATCAGAAAATAAATCAGTTTTTATTTGGCCTATCAGTTACCAGACATTCAAGAAAAGATGAAGTCTGCCAATCAGACCATTCTGACCCCGTTGGTCAGCCTGGACACCCCGGGGAAGGCGACTGTGGAAGTGGTCATTCTGGCAGACCCAGTAAGTAACTAGTCTGGTCACTGGAACTTACCAGTACCGAGTACTTAGATCATCAGCACAGTAATTAACTTCAAATTCACCCTGATTTCAACAAAAATAATAATCAGAGAGGGCCACATTATTGCAGCTATACTAAGAACTTCTTTTAATATAAAACAGGCTACATTCTTGCCTTTATCTGTCTGATAATCTTATCTTGTAAGTTTTCATTCTGTATACCAAATAAGTTATTTCTCTATTTCATGGAATACATCTGTTTGGATTTTTTCCAATAAGAATAAAAATGTGTCACAAACTGTTCCAATCTATCAATTGTTGTTTGCATTCCTCTCTAGAATATTTTGTCAATATCCATATATCCAGATATAATCAAAGTTAGTGAAAGGCTTTATGTTTTGAGTGGCTAACAGTGAAGAATATTTTTTGGCGTCATTTAGTCATAAATCATTTTTTGATTTGATGTATGAAATCCTTTTTTTTAATCAATGAATAGGACGGCCATGAGATATGTTTTGTTGGAGATGAAGCATTCCGGGAACTCTCACAAGTGGATCCTAAGGCTGACCTACTTCTAGATCAGGTTTGTTTTGTTGAAAACAATTTTTTTTTTGGGGGGGGGGGGGGGGGCCAAGATAGGACGGATTTTTGTTGTTGACAGTCAGATTAATACTCTTCAGCCCCAAAATCTCATATCACTGCAATAATAATGATTTTGTATTTTTATAATAATGACTATTATTTTATTCCACATATCATCTAATAAATTTCACTGTTGTCATGTTTTGCTGAAAAAAAGTGTTTAAGGTACTTCACTACACCGAGACATATACTTTTTAAGACACTACGTCACAAGATGGCGATTTAAATGTTTTGTTAAATTGTTTGTATCAATCGATTCAGATGTATATCGTCATAGCTCAGTGGTTAAAGTATCAGGCATGTGAACCCCAGGTCATGAGTTCGAATCCACCTGGGGCTTTTGTTTATGTTTACTGAATGAAATTTTTGAAAATATCATTTTTTAACTAAAATTGCATATTTTTTCGCCTATTTGACATAAATACTTCTTATCTATCATGCTTTCTATCATAATCAAGTAATTTTCTGCTGATTTGAGAAACTTTTTCAAGGTGTAGTGAGGCACCTTAAATGACAAGGGATATGTCACTCCAAAATTGATCTATTCAATTGTGGCAGAAAATGTTCTTGTGGTAATATGGATCTATTGTCAGTTTTGTTTTTTTTAAATATGAAGGAGAAACATTTATTTCCCTAATGCTTATTGCATTTATTCTTATTTTAAGTATCAAGTTTGATACCATATATATATATATGAATACATTGTATTACAAAGTACATTATATAAACATATTAAATCAGCAATGACTGTGTTTATATGATGTATGTACTACAAAAATTCTCTTCATATGAGTTTCATGTAAAAAGAAAAAAATGTGAATGAAAATTAAATTTTTTTGTTTTTCATGCAGATAAGTCACATTTGACAGTGTCAACATATCTTTAATAATGACCATATTTTTTGAATTGAGCTAAAATCTGTAGAAAGCAAAATTTTGTGTATTTGTATCTACATGTGTATAATTACAAGAAAAAGTTGCATGTTACCATCTTACTCATTACTAGAAAGTTATATACCTAAATTTTCAACATATTATCTAGTATTTGATGTTGATTTTCAGGCAATAGCAGCAGATAAAAGTGATGAATGGTTTACAAAGAAAGGCATCCCTAAGGCTGCAGCATAGCACCTGTTAGTGGTGACAGTTCTGTGGCATTCTGATTTGTCAAGCACTATTCTCCACATAATCTACTCAATTACCTTTATTTGTGCACATTTTCTGTAGATTTGTATATTAACTGCAGGTAGTTTGTCAATAATCAAGAATATGTCTGCTGAAATGTGTGAAGTGCTGCAGGTTGGCTGGCTGCCATTCATATACATTAATATATGTAGTTATCATTTACAAGTGTACGTAAATTCCCATGGTGAAAACTAACGTTTTATATCAAGGGTGAGTCGGTGCTCCGTTAATTTCATGGAATTGCTGCTTACTGTGAAATTTCCCCCTTTTTTATTGGCAAAAGGTTTCGTTATTTTCTGCATTATGAAGTTCTTTGAACAAGTTTTAAATACACATTAAATGAAAAGTGTTGAGTATAAATAAAGCATATTTATTTATCTTCTGAGTTTTTTTATCTTTTATATCTTTGGCCAAATAACTACATATAAATCACAATCTATTTTTGAAAAAAGAAGAAGCAAATTTACCATGCAATAAGCAATTTGCATGTCTTGAACTTTTGAAAACTGCCTTCAAACGTGAAACATTGTAATAAGTGACAATTTATAATTCAGCCAGACATCAATGATATTAACAATGCTGGATGATGCCTTCTTTATTATCAATTTAATTACTTAATTTTCCTAGAGACCCATTGCTTGAATTCGTGTTTGAGATCATTTTCGTAGCTGAAAAAAGTTCGCGAATTCAAGCGAAACTTTTGTGAATATAAATAAAGGTTTCGTGTTAATTTGTGAAAAAATTCATTTTTTTTACCTTCGAAAATAAGAGTAATGGTATGAATCGTTTCGTGATTGAGAGAAACGGCTCAAGTATTTCCAACTTCCAAATACTTAGCTCGAAGTAACTCAGTTGGGAGGGTTGGCTATCCCTCTACACAACCTTGTAGTATTGATCGTACGTAATTAACTTACTTAAACTCACTTTGAATGAAAACTTAGAAGATATTGAAGTCCATATGGGACTATAAAACATGCTGACTTTTTGGGAGTCGTGCGTTATTATATATTGTAGCGATCATTGCAGACATCATTTACATAACCTGCATCAGTGGGCTACATGTACACATCTGATGTTGTAACACATTGTAATAATATATCAAAGCCAGTCTCCCCCGTTCAAAGTATCTGTAGTCTCCATGTTTGTTTAAGAAACAGACTCTATATTTCCTTGAGGTGTTTTGGATTAATTTTTTTCTTCAAATTCTTTCGCCCTCAAAGATCACAAGTAGGTGATGGGTCATATATGAAAACAACCATGTTACTTCTACGCATTTATTTCATTGTATATTATGCAGAAAATGCAAAGTAATCTTCATCGAATGAATCCACAATGGCATGTAATATATAGATTTGACAGACAAATAATTTAGAATGATGAAGGCACAGGGTGTGTGCTCTAGGCCTTCTGGAATTTGATGACAGCAGACACTCCATTGATGGTCATCGTCTGCAACATAGAAAACAAAATTAGAATCGGAAAATGAAACAAAAAAATCTGATTAAAATCAGATTATTTGATCCACTCACGTAGATCGCTACATACGGATAATTTTTGTGTAAAGATACCTAAGCAATGCAATAGATATGATTTTAAACCGATTGCCGAAAAAAAATCCCAACATGTGCCTTAAGGTGCACAGAACCTCTGGTAGGGACAATAACTCTCTTTTTGATAAGTGACCATTCTTGAATTGTCGATTAAGGCAAAAATGCTAAATTTCCCACAAAAAATCTTGCTGATATTGTGTGAATTCCAGTCTATGATTCTAATCTATTGAAAAATTAGGATATCCGGAATAGAAGATGAATGTGCATTTACACTGACCCCGACTGTTCTACTTACAGACAGGAGCTGGCCGTTCTCAACCTTCCTTGTGATGGTCACAACTATGTCCCCCGCCTTCTGCGTCTCGGTCATTTCTTCGCCATTCAAAGCGACGGTGCACTGAAAAGATATTTTAAAAATAGTTTTTAAATTTCATATTTTCCCACCATTTATCCCATTTTCCCTCAAATTAAACTTAAACCAGATATTTCTGTTACAATCATTCTAAGTATTCTCAGAACGGTGCATAAGAGTGATGTAATCTAATGCTACTCTGAAATGGTCTCAGCGATAGGATGCGTCGAAACATTCATAGATGTGAAGCTTACTGATAATCCTTGGCTTGTAATACTTTGAGCCATCTTCTCTAGCCATGGGTCCAATTCATTTATTTTAATCCTCTAATTCTGATATATCAGAATAAACGAATTAAACCATTGGTTAGCGAAGATGACTCGGAACAGCAATGAAGGGTATCATACTTACAAAACGCGACAACATTCAATGGTAGCAAATATCAGAACACTTACAGCAATTTCCCTCCCTCCCCTTTACCTTCAGAGGCTGGCCTGTCAGAGACACGGAGTCGAACTCCTCCCCGATCTTAAACGTGGAGTCTTTGACTTTCTCTCCGACCACTGTTTTGATCGTCCACGAGTCGCCGGAGTTGCTGATCTCCATATTGGGCTGGTTTTTACGAGCAATCTCTCGTAAATTTTCTGGAACGCCTGATAAAAAAACCAACTAAGTATCAGATGCTGCCATATATGATACGCTTAATTTGTAACTAATTCTGTAAAGCATATTTAATTTATAAGCACTATTTCGTAAAATAAAGAGAAATAGAACCATTATAACAGGAGCTTGGACTTCGGGTAGTTGTGTCAAACAGCAATGTGACGTATTGTCCTTTCCGATATATTTTATTTTATCAAATAAAACATACAACATGACAAGAAGTCATGTTGTATGTTTTATTTGATAAAATAAAATATATCGGAAAGGACAGTATGCCTGTCTATTTCTTTGCTGCCCACTCAGTAAATGCTCATTGAAATCAACACGATTTGTCTGGCTTCTGAGCTAAGACTACGCAATCGGTGCATATTTCACTTGAATCCAGCGTCATTTTTAACATGTTTTGACGCAAGAAATGATAGCTACGTCCTACGGAAAGTCCAAGGCCTTGTTAAAATGGTTCTAAGATTCGTAACAATGTGCATGTACTGTAAGTATATATTTAATTGTGTGTGGTCTGTACTCGTTCTTTAGAGAAAGCATTATTAAATAAGTTTAGCACAAAGATGGTTACTTTCAATGATCCATCATACCCGTGTATCCCTATTCCTTACTGTGTGCATGCATTTGGCGGTATCCTTTATAGTGATACGTCCTAGCTAGCTCAAAGGATTGTTTCGATGTTCAGATTATCTCACTCAACTTTAATTTTTGGGAGCTAGCTCAGGATTGCAATTTTTGATTTAGATTATTATAACTTATTATAATGAAAAAATGTTGATTAAGACAAACTATTCAAATGCCTACATAAAACTTTGGATTCCTCAAAAATCTCAATCCATTTAATAAAATTTGTTATAGTCATCTCTAGTCCGTTTGGCAATGCCACCAATTCAGTCGCAAATGTCGGTTAAATCGATCTTTGTTTATGGGTTAAAAAGGAATGAAATAGAATTACCTAACGTAGAAACGGCACGATAAAGTGCATGTTGTACAATGTTGTGTAAAGAAAAGTCCCAAAACAGCAACAGAACAGATAAGGCGACACTCCCCCCAGTAACCTGGCCCCGTGACTCACGACTGGGACAGTGTGCATATCCACCGGTAGCCTTGCTATTGATGAATTGCTTTATTTTACCTACACAACCTTAACAAGGTCCTTACAAGATCTAATGGGCATTAAAATTACTTAACTTTGTAAATATCACGACAGAGTGGCCGCGGATGCATACCGTAAAGATTGGGGATATACAGGATACGGGCGTCTAAATAATGATTGAAGACCCGAAGACACAAGGTTCGGGGATATAATAATGATTGAAAATACAAGGTTCGGGAATACAATAATCATTGAAGATACAAGGTTCGGGGATACAATAATCATTGAAGATACAAGGTTCGGGGATACAATAATCATTGAAGGTACAAGGTTCGGGGATACAATATAATCATTGAAAATACAAGGTTCGGGGATATAATAATGATTGAATATACAATTTTAGGTTCAGGGATATATTAATCATAAAGAAGATAAAATGTTCGGGAATACAATCATGCTCAAAGATTCAATGTTCGGGGATAAAATAATGTTCGAAGATGAAGATACACAAGTGTCAAAAAATACAATGATGCTCAAAGATTAATTAAGATGCAAAGTTCAGCGAAAACATTAATGCTCAAGGATGAAGATGCAGTGTTCGGGGATACAATAATGATCGAAGATACAGGGTTCAGGGATACAAAAATCTTTGAAGACATACAAGGATAGATAATGCAATTTAAATTAAAGATGCAGTTTTTGGTATACGATAATGATCAAGTTACAACGTTTGGTGATACAATGGTGATCGAATACTCAAGTATTGTCATGATTCTAAAATCGGGTTTACATACAATGATGATAAAGGACAAAAAGATTGGAGATATAATAATCATGCCACATCCTGAACCCCCCACCCGTATTATTCGCGCACGAAAATGCTCAAATATACGAAGTTCGGGAGTACTGAGTATAATGATGCTAAATCTTCAAGATACAAAGCAAGATTAAATGATGATCAAGATAGAAGGACGATGCTCGAGGATACTAAGCGCGTAGATACATTAACTGATTAATGATCGAGAATTTAAGGCTTATGGATAGGTACGACGCCCGAGGATACAACCGCAGACGCCCTCCATGCATGGAAGTGCGTAATAGTCGGGGTTACAATTCCTGGGAAATACAAAGCTTAGGTATATGATGCAGAGGTCTACGATGCTTTTTTGCAAAAAATTTCAATTTACATCTACCTAATAACCCGCGCGTATGATTGTGTTCATACAGGTACTGACAAACTGACTATTCCTTTAGACCTTTATCAAACGAACCGATCAACAAAAACGAATATTTAAGTACATTTACTCACGTTACACGGATAATGGAGCATAAAATATAGATTCCGAAGGAAACTTATTAATTAAAAATATTTAAAACAACGGAAAGCTTTCTTACAAATTGGTGGTTCATGCGAGCTGTAGAAAGTGGCGACCATTGAAGGAAAGAATTAGATTGCTGCTTTTATCGCACAAAATAAAATATTTTACTGTTTATGCAGCATGTCACTTTTTTTCTATTTCTCTCTCCCTCATAGTGTTCCATGCAATCGATTTAATGTGTTTCATCGATAGTTAAATACTTATAATATTAAGTAACTATTTTGTTTTTACCATGTCTCGGATATGCTCAGATTACAATGAGATTAGATTGCTGTGAACGCAACAAGGCCAGGACCTTGGAAAATCATCTTTCAATTAAATGATGAAAACAACACTCCACCGGGAAAACATCTGTTACTATTTCAAAGATCACAAGCAACGGGCAAAGCGCGATTCTCGGCAGCTAATATTCTAACTGTTGCCTGTGGTTCGTCACCGAGGACGCATCATAACACGAGTATTTGGTACATTTCTGTGTAATTACCGTAATTTCCATGGAGGTTTGATCTGGGGGGTTACAAGGTCGGGTCATGTTCCAAATATCCCAAACATTCCTACATTCCAGCCTCTCGATCACTATTTTGTTTATTTTGATGACCTCTGACGCTCGGCTACTGGGTTGGATCGAGGATGTTACAGGTGTTATATCATGGATGGGGAGAGGGAGAAGGCGAATGTCTTATTGTTTGGCATGGTCACTCGTCACTTCCAATGCGTTTACAAAGATTTAATGAGAAACACGATGTCGTGTCTCTGTTAAAATTATCATCATATGAGAGAGAGAGAGAGAGAGTAACATAAGATGGGTGACCGTGTCAACGTTTTGTGCCTGAAATAGGGCTAATGGTGGTTTTACCGCCCCAGGGTAAACTGGACAATTAGTCCTCTATAGCTGTCAGTTGCATATCAAATTTTGGACCCGGGAAATCAGCAACTTGCGTCCTTACCCATGGCTAGATTTTAAGCCTTTAAAGTACTTAATTACTTAGATAACATTGTTACATTAAAAGTTTAAAATTTATCAATTTAAACTTAACTATAACTGTTATAGTTAAGTTTAAATTGATAAATTTTAAACTTTTCATGTAACAATACTTAGTTCTTAGCTACTTATTACTTAGATAATTACACGTACTAATTTTTCTAAATAGAACTTAAGTTATATGAAAATTTTGAATTACAAACATCGGATTAACTTTCTCCTTCTTCGAAGAGTCCTACATTGCACATGCTACATTTTTATTAAATAAAATTTAAAGCAAAGAAATTTTAACGAAAAAAAAAATGTTCATACCTGAAGCTTCCATATACGGTTCCATGTTGTCGGAGGACACAAAGCTCCATTTTCCTACTAAGCTTGCCATGATCGTCTGCTGAAAAATCACTTCTGCTCTGCACCTTTCCTATGTAATCTGAGGGCCTCGCTACTGCATAAGACGGCGTTGTATAAATCACGGCACGGTGTAGTATTGCCGATAACGCATCGATTAAGAGGGCTAGATACTAGTCGCGGCAAGTTTTAGACTGAATTAATCTCCCAGAAGAAGAGGTTTATTGAAGAAATAAGGAATCATTTTTGGATGTATATCGGGATATAAATACGGGTTGGTCACGTGGTCAAATCCCATAAAGCCCGAAGTAGTGACCTAGGTTATCCATGCGCTACTTTGACATCTTGACCCATAATGATGTTATGCAGGAATATATAAGGGAAAACATTTGCAAGTGTAAATATATAAAGATAAAGGGAAACATGCAAATTTTAGAGTTTATGGCCAAAAGGATCATATGTAAAATTCAGATAAAATCTTATAGGTAATTTGTTAACCTGAGGCGGGTTAAAATGTTTAAATTCTGTTTTATTTATGTTTTTCATAATGAAATGTAATAATGAGGGATGGCACTGGTTTATCTGTAAATCGGTTTTTGGAACTATAGAATCGTTTGCAAAACGCGCGTCAAAGAAAAAAAAATATTTGTATATTATAACGTATTAAAACTTTCATTCAAATTTTTAATTTTCTTATATCTAATTGACCCTAACACGTACGCTTAAGGCTTACAGAGTGAGATCAAATCAGAAAAAATAAGTTATTATTTTTACTGGACCCCCCCCCCCCCCCCTTCAATTTTCCAATGATCGAATGATAATAAAATCATAATGAATCATCATTCCGTACTGTTACACAAACATTAGCGAGCATCGATGCGGTCCCCTTAGAAAACACTCGCGTGGAATTATAAAAAAAAAAAAAAAAAAAAAAATTAAAAAATGTTTATACCACTGTCATCAGAAAAATGCATTCAATATAGAACATCCTCAAAATGTAATGTGTAATTACAAGTGTAATGCGATATTACACTTGTAACTACACTAAACTGTCGCGGTGACAGATGCTTCGTGCGGCATTATATTTTGGTCTCGGGTAGTTGCTTGGAATCTCGTCCAAGGCAAGTCTTGCAATCAGAAATAGGCAGTGCATTGTATTAAAAGAATGATTGGAACTTTTTAAAAACATTTTGAATATTACAACATATTCAAATTCTTATATCAAATATTCGTTTTGAAAATTTTGACATGTCTTATTTTGTATCTGTAACATTCTCAGTTCACCGTCTTCAAATCAGAGTCCACAATTTAGACGATGCCATTTCCGTCGACTTTGCTCAGGGACTGTTTGTTTTTCCAGATACCATATCGCTTTATCCATGTCAAAGCAGTTGACTAATACTGATGCGGTAAATACTTATAGTTTAAAGGTTTAAAACTGTACAAGTCAGTACCGTATAAATGAATGGTTGATTCATATTGCAGAGCAAACATACTTATTGTGTAGAACGTGATAACAGGGGAGTGCACAGAGAGAGAGAGAGAGAGAGAGAGAGAGAGAGAGAGAGAAATTCAAAATAATCGGGAAGAGAAAACTTTTGGAAGAAAGCAAGGATGGTCATTTTATCATGCTTATACATGTATATACTAACTTTCAATTAGGAAGAAAGAAAAAATAATTAACATCAATGATTCTCCCTTTGCTGATTACAAACTCTAATGCAAATTTTTGTAACCGAGTTGCAGACTAATTGCAGGTTTCACTAGTGTTCATTATAAATTAGCCAGAAGTTAGGCTACCGGTGGACGCCCCGTCTTTTTCAAGTCTGCAGACATAGTACATAACCGCGTCACGTAGAATCAGGGGAATAAAGCGATTACACAATAATTACACACAAGTGGCCCAGCAAACACTACTGTTTATGTCACAGCCCTTCATTCAGGGGGACATGTCGGAAGTTATTTATCACTCATTTGGAGAACAAAAATCGTTTAAATTTATCTGAAGTAGATTCTACACAATTGATAGCTGGGTCGTTAGGGAAAGTCTGCACAGACACGTGCATACAGAATCAGAATGGTCTCGATGAGTCTGCGGAGTCGAAAGAGTATACTTGTATAGACATGCGCGGAAGTTTCGCCAAAAAATTGAATAAAAAAAACTAAAATCTAAAATGCCAACATCATATATTTTATTTGGTAAAAGAAGAAAATTATGAGACACACGGAAACGTGAACATTTGAAACTATCGAAAAGTGATTACCATATTAAACAACAATCTGTAGACTTTTCAGCTTATATGGCTCACATAATGGAATGTGAAGAAGCACAACATACTCAGATGCGGAATCAATACATGTACTTGTATAACAAAAACCTACATATTTGCAAATAAAATGGAATGTGGTCACACATATTTCAAACACGTGTACAGGAAATGTGTGGTTTGCAACACACTAGAAAAATGAACATTAA
The DNA here is from genome assembly GCF_025612915.1 of Magallana angulata. Taxonomy (NCBI): domain Eukaryota; kingdom Metazoa; phylum Mollusca; class Bivalvia; order Ostreida; family Ostreidae; genus Magallana; species Magallana angulata. The sequence goes on from NC_069116.1 coordinate 37,380,434, forward strand.
ATTGGTCCATTGATAATTCACGTAAACACTTCATCAAACATTGCATCACACAGAAGATACTGTTTTCCACATCTGGACAAACAAACTCAACAAAATACTGTAGCATCCTTACAGAAGTCTCAACCTTTCACAAAATGTTTGGTAAACGTATATCACAAAGGAGAATATGTGTCAAGTTGAACAGACAAATAAATAATTAGAAAGTAAACAATTCTATAAATAAATTAATTAAATGACTAGCATAAAAAGCAGTAAAACGCATCTGAAGAATTAAATATTGCACAGCACAATCTAACAACCTTTCATTGTGTAGCTCCCCATTCAGTAAGATAGATCCTGGCCATTTATAGACTGGGAGGGGGTGGTTGGAGGGGGGGGGGATTCACAAATTCATATTGGGCATCAAACTAAAAAACAACTATACAGTTAAAACATCACTCTAGAGACAGAGAAAATGGAGGAAGGGGCGGGGGTGAGGGTGTTAGTTCGCATAGAAGAAAACTATCCCAACTGATTTATTTACTTATTATGCAATAGATCTACCATGCTGACTGGTTTTCAGTGTTGTAATCTACACAGTTGAGAGTATTTTTCTCAGCAAAATGAAGAAAATGACCCACTGGGCATCATGACTGTATTGTTGCCATTTAAAAGTACATGTTCATGAATCTAAGAAGCGCCAACCCTTGGTATACAAATAATCAAACACAATAAAATGTATAATATTCCTTATGATAATCACTAGGATGTAGATATGTAGATAATTTGGATTTCCCTGAATACCTCTTGGTGATTTTGCACCAAAAAGAAAGAGCTTTACACTTTATTCATAGCATTCTTTCAACTTTCTAAAACAGCAATGGCAATGTTATAGTCACTAAAAATCTAAACTGATGTAGATAATTTGGATTTCCCTGAATACCTCTTGGTGATTTTGCACCAAAAAGAAAGAGCTTTACACTTTATTCATAGCATTCTTTCAACTTTCTAAAACAGCAATGGCAATGTTATAGTCACTAAAAATCTAAACTGATGGAATCTGATATTAATGGGGAAATTAGTTTGTAGTAATTCTACATTTCACACAGTTACTGTAATGGTCATCAAGAAAATACGATAAAAACCCAGTATTTTTCCATACATTTTACAAAAAAAAAATAAAATGGATATGACAACCATATCTCTTTGGTATCATTTTTGGTTTTTAGGAAATAAATTCTGAATACACTTCTAGATATTTGCACTTCAGGAGAGCCCTGCAGTGATATAACACAAAAAGCCCCACTGTCTGGGTATTGACAAGAATATCACAATTCCAGAGATTTATTACCACTCCTTGAAAAGTGATACCAACTCAGAAAAAGGCTAGAATAAATAGTACATAAATAATGACAGTACAACTGCCACAGACATTAGATGCCTTTGTCACTAGCTATACTTCAGCTGAAGTAGTGCAGCATTCTGCTTCCACAGACAATAGAAGTCTTTGTCAATTATTATGCTTAGTTTTCAGTGGCTGTAGTGCAGTATACTGCCTCCACAGATGCTAGATGCTTTTGGCATTAGCTATGCTCAAGCTTTTGTGGTTGTAGTGCAGAATACACTGCCACATACATTAGTTGCCTTTGTCACTAGCTATGCTTCTGCTGCGGTGGCGGTAGTGCAGTATACTGCCACTTCTACTCCTTTTTCGGTGGCGGGAGTGGCTCCTGGAGCGGCGGTAGTGGTGGTAGAACCAGTCATCCATATCGCTGTCCGTGCTGGAACTGGGCGGTGTGGGGCGATAGTATGGAACGGGGCGTTTTCTAGCGCTGTAAAATGAGGAAATATATGACACATTATTGATACATCCAATCATCATCAAACTTCTTTTGTTTACGTCACAAATCAAAATTTTGGCGCAGTTTTGCATGCATTCAATTAATTAATTGATTATAACAACACCTAGCTGTTAGAGTCCATCAAACCTTATCTTGCTTGGAGCTAGAAAATTACCCTTGTACTATAAAATGACAATGACCACCACTAAACTTGAATACTGCTATATTCTTACAAAAACAAGTACGTTGATATTTGTTTAGTTCAGTAAATTGTAAAAGAGTCATTTTAAACATGTCCCATGCTTCATAGATGTAGAAATTCAACCACACAGGCATGTGTTATTGTGTTCAAATGTAATTCATATCATTGATGAATACATGCACTGAAGTAATTTAATGGCGAAAATTTTGCAAGCGACAAGTTAGTTTTCAACCAAAATTTTGTTAGTTCCAAACTTTTGAAAATAGATTTTAAATTATACTATCCTTTGGAACAATTCTATCTTCAACTCATTTTAATCACTGCATAATAAGAAAAAATTTTTTTTTCATACATTACATTTCATTTGTATTTAAGGCTTTTATTTTGATACTCATTTCTGTCAAATGTTTTTAAAATCCTCATTATGCCAAAGGTTGATAGAAATATGAGTTGATAAACACACAATATATCCCCCCCTCCCCACCTTGTGATTCTCCGCTTGTCCAGATGGCTGGGGGATCCTTTCCTGCGTCGGATGGAGGGACTGCGGGACTCGCGTCGCCGAGATCGACTCCGAGACACGCTCCGACTGTAACTTCTGGAGGGACTACAGGACGACGAGTAATTCCTACAGCACATGGAAAAAATACAGACAAAACATTAAATGTCAAAGATCAAAACAATGCAAGCATGTAATTCACCAAATAAAACTAAGCTACTCATCAGATAGAAAAACTAAAACATTGGTTCCAAGAGGTACAATACTAAAGAATGGTTTACAAAATACTACTCTATTCCAAGAAAGATAACTTTTACCCGGTCATAAAAGTAGAATAAGGTGTACTGGTACATTCGATAAAAACTTTAACAATTGATTGCAAAGTCATATATGACTATTTTAAGCTTTTGACCATGCACTACTTTAGACTCACCTTCTTCTCCTTGACCTGCTGTGTGACCTTGAACGACTATGTGACCTTGACTTATGTTGAGACGAGCCTCTTTTCCTGTCTGGTGTGTATGTAGAGGATCTTCCCCTGGTTGGGGAGGGGGTTTGATACCTGATTGGTGGGGTGAGGGGTTGGAATCTTGTGGGACGGGGAGACTTGCGAGTAACGGGGGAGGGAGTCTTGTAATTGATTGGCTTTGGGGATTTCTTAGTGGGGGAGGAGAGTATTTTGTATTGCACTGGGACTGAGGATTTGTCTCTCTGTATTCTGTCAGGAGATCTGTTAATGAAAATATAAAATGAGTAGTTTGATTTAACAAAGTACACATTATAAAATCTGAGTAATTTTGGTTAATGAAGCATTAATTACCGTAATGGTGAAGAATCTCTTGGTTTGGAAGAGTTATTCACTGCTCTTTCATCAAGATACGTACTGCAATGTGTGAAATCATAAGCTCATTTACATTACTCTAAATTTCATTGATAAACATGCATCTACTTATATATGTAACCCAATTTTATAAATATGTTTACATCAAACAATATTCTGATTATTCCTGTTGACTTGTTATATTTAAAAATGCATAGAGCGATGTGCAAAGGGCAAATGATTTTCAGATTGCTATGTATTATATCAAATTATCATTATATGCTTTGATATTATGGGGAATGAAACTGGCTTTGCCATAAGTGTGAATTGGTTATAGTGTAAATTCATTATAGAGTGAATTCACTGTAGTGTTAATTCATTACAGAGTGAATTCATTGAAGTGTAAATTCATTATACTGTGAATTCATTTTCAGCTTGTTGACTGTTACTGTGTTTTACAGTACATAGTACAGAGTTTTACAGTACCTTGCTGGGGACTGACTTTGGGACTGTGTGGGAGATAGAGACAGCTTCCTAGATGATGACGTAGAAGTCCTCCCAGCATCCTCCTCTTTGATTTGATTTTCAAACTTTAGCCTTTTGTTCTTCTCAGTCTCATTGTTGTTTCTCTCCCTGTCGACTGACCTGAAAGGTACACACATATATATTTATGAAAATAATAATCAAGTGGAAAAGGCAATTTAACAAAACAATCAATTTTAATAAGTTTTGAGACAAGAATGTACTGTATTAAAGTATACTTTATTTAGAATATATACTATTTAACTAAAATATATTTTTCACTAAGTTATTATATGTAGATTTATTATGCATCTATTCTCATGTTTTCTATATCTTGGGCAAAACATGTAGTGATGAATGTAGTTAAAGTCTGCTACCTGCCAAATATACTCAATTTATAGTCTACACATGCAAATAAAATACATTTTGAGTAATATAACATTGGTAAAAGACAACCGATTTACAACCACCTTATATTAAAGATATTTCTTTTTATAGTAAGATAATTTTCTGTACTATTATAATAAAAACAAGGAAAAATCTTCCTATAAAATTAAAAGAAATATTTTCAACGTCCGGTGCCCATGAACTGATTGGATAGAATTTTAATCTCGAAAATATGTTTACACAATTGTGGCCAAACATACCCATCCTTAGAACTCCTGTGTGAGTGTACAGGGCTAGGGGTGCGAGCCCGCCGCCGCCGTCTACGCCTCTTGTGATGTGAACTGTTAGGAAATGAAACGTGTCAGTAAAAATGTACAACTTTATTAGACAATATAAGACATAACAGAATTGTTGCTCCTCTTCAAAGAGTTAGCTAGCTGGCTCTGTCTATTGTCTTCAAGTGTGATCTTTATAATCTACTTATCTCTCATTGTTCTCTTTTAGCATTCCATCATCATTATCACATCAGATTCATTGGAATTAAGATAAAAAGCTGCATCAAGAGGATACCGCTGGCAGACAGACACCAGAAAATGTTTTACAACAATTGTGTACTGAGAAGGCAGAATGTATCTGATGTATCAATATTTTTGTTATCATTTTGTTTGTTGTGGGGGGGGGGGGGGGGGGGTGTTAAATTTCCAATTGCAATATAACTCTTATTTGAATTACAAGCCAATAAATAAGGAATACTGTTATCAGGATTTGTGCTAAATAGCAAACACTTCCATCTACCATTCACATTTTGGATGCAAATTTTGAATTTCTAAAGAAAACCAACTGTAATTATGGGAGTTGTGTGGGTCAGTTAAAATCTTAATATAAGACTTCCTTTTATAATTGTATTCAAACCACACACTTATCTCTGCAGTTCTCCAAAAAAAGCTGATACCTGTACAATGTTCATTAAGTTGAAAAGCATTTGATTTTTCGTAATAGTTCTTGGTGATACAGATTACTTAAACAGTCTGCCCTCTGATAAATGGATTCTAAACATCAAAGTGAAAAAAAATATATATATACTAGTATACGACAGAATTGATAAATCAAACTTAAACAAACACCCAATAAAAACATACAATATATGTACATAAGCTTAGTGTACTTACCTCGTTCAAGTGTAAAAAAAAATCTTCATACAACCTGTATTCCATTGGACATCTTTTAGGGAATTCTTATTGCTTTAACATTTCCCTATAGGACCCTGAGTAGTCAGAGAAAAAGTCTCTCTAGACTCTCTACCATGGAAAGAAAATTATACCCATCTACTAAAATGCAAAAGAATTTTAGCAAAACAAATACCACCATAACGATAATTAAAAATTAGAAAAAAGTCCTACCCTTCAAAGAAAAATGAATTAAATAAACAAAACAAAAATATACAGCATGAACAAGATACTCAAATGACTGCAAATAAAGTATTAAACACAACACCACTATAAGATATCAAAAGTGAAACAAAACAACATATTTTGAATTATCACTGAGAAATCATTTATTTCCAGGGTTTTAAGAATTCTGAAAATGTCAGAGCTTTATTTATGCTGTAACTAACTTGTAGAATTGTGAGCATATCATTGATTAATCTTTAAAGTACTTATGCAGACTTTTAAAAAGTATACAGTAAAACACAGTTATAATAAAATGCCGGGGACTGGCGATTTTGCTTCATTATAGGCGTAATTCTTTATATCCCTCAAATTTACAACATGTAATGTAGTCACTTCACTGTAAGTGTTAATTCATTATAAGTGTGTTCACTATAACCATGTTTTACTGTAGCGGTAACTTCTCAAGAATTTGGAATGATCAAAGCTTTAAATTGATAATGTTCATCATTCTTTTCTGGAAATATTCTGATTTTACAGTGTGTAGATAGTTGTGGCTGCAGCATGCAGCATTTTGTCAATCGTTTCCAAGCATATAACCACATTTTTGCACATCTACACATCTACCTAGGTACACGATGGTTCATGCATCAATGAGCATTCAATAGTTACCTATGGTGTCTTCTTCGTTTATTAGTACTGCGACTATGCTTGTTAGAATGCGAGCTGAAACATTTCAAATAGACACTGTTCTGATTGATGCAAGAGGATTAGTACACAAACAGTACCTAAACTAGCAGTAAATGTGAGCTGTTATTAGTACTAAGTCAAAAATGTAGTAAAATTAGTAAAAAAGTGCTAAATGATCAACTTTTGGCATTCTGCTAGGAGTTCAGTCAAGCGTGAAACCCAACAATAAATGTAGAATGATTCTATTCAACATGTTAGTATGATAATTTAATGAACAAGATCTTCCAAAAACATGAAACTCAATTATAATCTGGCTAAAACTTCAGCCCTGTAAAAAAAAACAATATCAGCAAATCTGAAAAATTTATAACAACATTTATTCCTCACAAGTCAGAAAAAAACACTCAAGAATTGACCAAAATCTGATCAGGACTTGCAATGTATTTTCTGAACAAATTCAATTGTGCACCACAAGTTCAACAGTTTTGGGTTGGGCGTTTTTCTAAATGAAATACATGTATAATGATTTCAAGTTATATTGCTATTTCAGACGTCATTATTTTTAGCATATTTGTTTGCAAATAAAACTACTTTGAACTTGTGTGCACTAAATTGAATTTATTTGATATAAGAACACAAATACATTAAATTTCCAAAGAAACACCAGATTAATGTTCAAATATTTCAGATCAGTACCATATTAAAACAGGAGTACACTAGAAGCCTTACCTTAAAACCTTACTCGACAAATTTTGGGAGAAGCATTCAAAAAATGATGGAAACTGTTATATTATTGTTTGAGTCACATAATATCATCATCATATCAATTTGTTTACCATGTCAAGTAACATAAGAAATGTTTTAGTATCTGAGAAGTTATTTTTTTGAAAAATTAATTGCATAAAACATCGGTCAAATAAGCCAGATGTATACTTTAATGCACAAATCATTTTGTTCCCCTTCCAAATTAACTTTTTTTCTAAAAATTTTAAGTTTATAAACCCAATCAAAATACCTCAATTTTGTAATTAAAATATATAAAATATGAATTGTTGTAACAGTCATTCTTATAAAATAACACCTGTAAAACCTATCTCCTTTGTAAACTTCAAAAGAAAATAAAAAGAAATTTATAAATGCTCAACATTTTATTTCAATACTGATCTACATTGTAACTTTTGCAACATGTAATTCTTAAAATAACAATTTTATTTCACGCATTTGATGTTTAATGTACATGATCATAGATGCCTGTACCATTTCACCTGTATGAGAAAATTATACATAACTAAAAATCACAGGTGAGGGATAAAAGGGAACAAATAAAAACAAAAACTGAAAGTGTTTTACCTGCTACTGAATGAGAAAGGCTACCACAAAACAAACAGAAAATCAAGCATTTATATCAGATAATAATGACACTGAAAATTGCTTCATAAAACCATAATTCTGTGAAATCTCTCTCTCCCACAACCAGATAAGTTTTGTATTTTTTCATCTCTCTCTCTCTCTCCTCTCTCTCTCTCTCTCTCTCTCTCTCTCTCTCTCTCTCTCTCTCTCTCTCCTTTGGTGCTTAAAAATGAAAAGGCATTTAAGAAATAAATTATGTGCTGAAAATGACTTCAGTTTTTAATGTACATCATGTACAGTTTTTCTTTTCATCATGTGCATATAATTCATGAAAATGTACGAGATTACAATGTTACAATGGCTTGGCACTTTTCTTTAAACATTTATGGACAGATCTGTATGGTCCAGGTTTCTTATTGTAATATTTCAAATTGTCTTTTTCAGGGTGCAAATACTATATATGGATACTTAATTAACAATGAAGTTACAGAGTACAAATCTACTACATAAAGAGAGTGATTTAAAGTGTACAAAAACAAAAGCAGAGCACAAAATAAAAAGGAAAAAAATAAAAGACAATAAAATAATACAAGTGAAGACTGGAGTTTTTGCACAACAATGTTGTTTATTCTCCATATCATTATCAGCTGTAAATTAGGCTTGCTGCATTTTATATACGGGGGACTTGGCTATAATTATGTTAATTGAAAAAGTTTTTTTTTTCCCAAGATATATTTACTTGTTCATAATGTTCATAATGATATGTTTTAGTTATAAAATCTCAGTCTATGGCAGTTTAACAAATCAATCAATTCTCACTCCTTATGAGGACAACATAAATGTTTTCACCAATTTCCTGTTTTGTTTTTTTTTGTCATGAAAACTTGATAATTTGAAAACAGCATGTGCGTAAATAAAATAAAAATAAAATAAAATCGTAACTTGATGTTATCATAAGTTCCAGAAAGTCGAGGTGGATATACATGTATAAGGTTGCAATATATCCCCTTTGAATCCGTAGGCAAAGCTAATGAACGTGAATTGTTAAATATACACATCTACAGTATTGCTCAATCAAACCCGAAGATGAATTGAACAACATAGTAAGTACATATCAGATTTTTATACTTCTCCATCATGGAACGATAGCCTACCGATCACGTTTGTGCTTTTTACTTTTCTTCTTTTTCTCTTTCCTTTCTGGAGAACGGCTGTCGTCTCTGAAACAAACAAAGACTCTGTCAGATGTACATCGTGACTGGATGTTCACCTACATTTGCCGATTCATCTTTTAAATATACTGTCCATATGTCCTTGGATGCAAGACACAATCATCATTTTTGGTGAAGACATCCAAATTTCTGTACATCTGTATAGCAGTTGTGATGTATGCAGATGGCATGTAAATGTAGAATTTGTCCTGATGACTTCATCAATTTTGCATTAGTTCTGATATCAAGTTCGCATACACAAAAGGGTTATAACAAGAACTTACGCAATGAATTGAATTAAGACTTAAAATAAACAAAAATTGGCAAGATATCTCTCTGATGAAAATTTTCCATTTTCTCCATCGTTTCATCTGCTTTTAAATACGAGGCTGATGCAGCAAAATGATATCAAATGTGCTAATGCTTTCACTGAGGCATGACAACTATATCAACAAATTCTTAATGTGTCAGCATTCAATTCTACATGTAGTCCCCAGTCCATTGTATGGGATGATTCAGTGCTATTTGTGCAGTGTGATCAAGTTTTGGAACAAAGCAAAAGATTTATCAATTTCATAAATTATTCACAACAATAGGCAATCTATTTTTTTGGGTGAAACAAGATAATGGAATTATATTGATGGGTTAATGTAGCTGTTAAAACAAATGGTTACACAGTGAGCTCTCTCTCCATTAAAACATCTAGCAGGTGGATGTCCTAGTATTCTGTTGTCAGAGCAATTAATTTGATAGAGATAAATTACTAGTACCTGCTAGACTTTTTCTTTTTCTTCTTTGGTGGTGGTGATGGAGATCGCTCTGAAGAACTGGATTCTCTGACAATTCTGGAGAAAATAATAATGATAAATCAAATAGTTATCAATATGTCACAGCAGTTCATTCTTCACAATATTTTTTACATGTATTTGATGCAAAGAGAACTTTAATTTGTATGCCTAGTCATAGTTGCATTATTTTCTTGTTCATAACATATATTGAAATCAGATAACAGACAACTTGGCTTTTTTTGTAATTAAAACATAAGTAACCATGTTTTAAAGATATTGGTTATCAACACTAACGCATATTTCTTTTGAGCCATCGCCACAGCTTTGGCTTGTTCCTCTTTTGCCTTGCGGTTTGGATCAAATGACGAGCCATCTACGTAGCTGTCCCCGATTCCAAACGCCTCTTTAAGGCGGGCATTCTTCTCGGCGGTAGCCTGGGCTATCTGGTGGCTCTCCTTCGCTCTACAACCACAAACAATTCAACCGTCACTCTCACAAACACATATGTCAAATATTATCTCTAGTCAAAATTTTTTTTCTGTTTGTCTTGACTTCAATATCAATTAAATTGGAAAGTACCGGTATACGGTAATTCTTTATCCCCCTTTTTTAGTTTTCCTTTAATCATTTATTCTATAACAAGTACATTACCATGCTTTATTAATCCTGCCAGTTTGATTATATCATGAAGGAAAAATCATTACCAAACACAGCAGTCTTGTTCTGGCAATGCATTTGTAATTAATCTATTTTTGAATTAATTCAATCCCTCAATAGCTCTGTGTTATCTAACCGTAGCACTTCTGTTCCAATCACTTTTAGTAATCCTCATGAACACAGTAGTCAGTGACGGATGCTTAAATTAATTCTTTACCGATGAATTTTTAAATTCTATCGTTACATTGAATCTTCAGATGAACTAAAAATTTGTCAATTCATATCTGTACGATTTGAAATGCTATTAGTTAAATATGAAACATTCCATTCCTTAAAGTTGCTTGGTCCGTTTTTATAAACACAGTGGTAATGCTGATTATGTGTATAATTAAATACATTGCAGTAGTTTTCCTGGTCAATTAGACCATATTTCAATGAAAAAATGATGTACCAAATTTGTTTACAACGAAAGAGAACCGAGTTATTTCGCCTCATCTTAAAATTTGCCTGACATCGAAGCGGCTATGATTGTATTACAACACAGACATTCATTGCTATAAATTAAATTAAGGTCAAAATGTTTTGCAAATCAGAAATAAACCTGTTTAATACGAAATAAATAATAATAAGAAATAAATACGTTTTGATGACTAATAATTCTGAAGTTTTCTTTGTTTCAAACAATGCATAACATGCGGGTTAAATTAACCTAATCATTCAGGGGACGAGACCAAACGATTCCCCTTTTGAAACATTCCCATGATGCAGTTTGGGGCTTTTTTTGTGTGCCCATAAAGAAATTATTTTATTTACTTTGAATATTTCTAACTAAAAAAGGAGAAAGATTCTGCTGGTGTAAATAGGCAAAAGTCCATAATTGGTTAGCATGGAAATTCATTTGATACTGTAATAGCCAAAAAAATGGACCATGTGGCTATAAAATTCCTGTTTACTTTAATTTTAATTACCGATATATATATATGTATACCATTTGAATAGAGTGGAGTAGAAAACTCTGCATATTTTCAGAGGAAAGTAACAAATAGTTTTAAGATCATGTACCTGTAATAAATTTCTCTTTGAATTCTCATTATTAGCAAACGTACTGTTATCAGCTAAAGGGACGTATCTGCTTGCTATTATATGACCAGAAGTACGGTTTACAGGCTATGCCTAAAATCTATGCACCAAAGGGCTCATGAACTTCACCACTAGTATTCCTCTTCCTACTCTGATGTGAAACACTGAATATCAAGTCAAGATTAGGATATATGTAGTAGTTTTAGGGAATGCTCAAAAATGGAAGACACAGGAAACAAACAGCCAAGGATAGCAATAGGTCACCAGAGTGACTCGGGTAACCTTGTAAGGTTGTTTTCATTCCTTTTCACTTAATGGTATCTTCTGAAAGTCATTACTCTATCACTATTTCAACCTAGTAGACCACTGTAAACTAGTAAGGTACACGTAGCCATAGGTTCTTCTTTAAATGTACCGGGTACAAGATTATGGGTAAAGAACTGAATATCTAAAAAAAAATACCATTTAAAGTTCTTTTTACTTGATTACATTGTGTAACAACAGTGATTATCGTACCCTGATATCTAAAAATATATATAATATACATACACATAGACGTTAAAACATCCCAGGGAATATATTTCTTGAGGCTGACAAACATGGGACTGTACAGGACAGTGTTTTCCATTAATCTGGTCCCAAAATATATCAAATATACTGGACTTTTTGCAATGACCCATAGTTCCACAATGCATTGGACATTTCACACAGCCAAAATGACCCCTTCTAGCAGACTCCAATGGACCTGGATGGGGGCAATAATCAGCTGAGGACTGTCTTTCCAGGATCAACACAGACTGTGCCCCTCCCTTACCACACAACTGGACAGTTTCTTCAACCCTTCTGCAATGGCTCACACTGCCCTCAACAGAGTAACATCCAAAAGACATGCTGGCTTCCATTTGTGGATCTATATATAAGCTGTTTTTATTGCCATTTGAACGTTGGTTTTCATTTTGATGTAACAAAGAAAGTTCCACCAGAGTTAACTTGTTTAATTCCAGTGAAGTTACATTTCCTGATCACATCAGTTTTACACGACTCAAAACTTCACCCTACATGTACTATCTAAACACATTTAATCTATCGTTAAAGTAAGCATTTGTAAATTTCATTTTTATGAATCAATTTGAAATCGATTTAGTCCTCTCTCATACTGACGAACAAAAAAATATCTTTATACAAGACCGGCACATTGCGAGCCGTTATTAATCCGCTCTGAAGACCACCACCTACAATTGATCAGGCCTTCACAACATGAACCAATAGATTTCCGAAGATATCAGAGCAGCATTGATCAACAGATTGACATGATTAACAGACCCCTACCCCGCGTACTACTGGCATTAGTGGTTTCAGGTCCCACTGATATTGAATCATCTCTACATCACACAATTGATTTCATTGTCTCACAATGACATTTGGGATTTACTTAAACTCAAATCTCAAAATAGTTGGAGTTCAGAATATTTAAGCACACATAATTGTCTGAATTTAACAAAATTAAAATTTACCCATAAACTTTAGGAGTAAGTAAAAAAAACACCTAAAATAAAATAAACAATGTTTTATACTCAAGATGAGCTGTACATGTATTTCATAAAGTTTACTCCCTCTTAAAAAGTGCTTTTACAATGACTTAATTTGCCTGTAACTTACCACGCAGTATAGGTTTATGATAAATGAAATATCAAGCATTAAATTTTATTAATTCGTTTTTTCAAAGCTAAAAATAAATTTCTGTACAGGATGACAAATAATTTGCTTCAATCATAGCTGATGATTTTGTTCCATTATGTGGGTTTTTTGTGTGTTGATTCCGAAATATATTAATAAAGATAAATTTAATTTTTGCAATTTCATTTTTTTTTTGGTAATTTTATTATTTTTTTGAATATTTGCATTGATTGATGACTATAAGAATAATATTCTACAAATTATTTTTTGTAATTGATTTGTTTGGGGTTGAGATAATATCATATTACAAAATTTAGCAAAAAACAGCACTACACATGTAGGAAAATCCATTTATACAGTAAAGTAGAATTCCCAAACAAATATGAATAACAGAAGTCAATGAACCTTATTTTTCATCCATTAAAGTAATATCTAATTATTTCTGACACAACAACTGAAAATCATATTGCTATAGCTAGAATATTTGTAAGCAGAGTGTCATTTCTAATTTGTCAGCTCTGCAAGCATACAAAATTACCGCTTTGTACTGGTAAAAGCTTATGATAGAAAACATTTCATATTGATACAAGTACATCATATACTTTTAAGGACATTAAAGTATACCAAAACCTGAGAAAAGACACTGTAATGTCCTTTGTGGCTGTTAAACATCTGTGCAAGCATATTTATACTTACACTGATATACAATACAGTGCTGGGCTACTGATATGCTGATATGAGAAAAAAGTGTTTTCTTAGTAAGGATATTTTAATACGATGAAAATGACTGATGGAGCACAAAATAAATAAGAAATGATAGCTTTCATACAGTTGAGGGCAGATAGTGTCTTTAAAATTGCCAGCATGATATTGTGGTGCTGATAAAAATAACACCAAGAAGACGCAGTCCTTATACAAGTCACACCACACATCTCTAAGATTGATGCTGACCTTATGGAAACCTATAAGGAACACATCGGGCTATAATTTATCAGTCTATAGTCCAAGACGAAATCTGCTAAAAAGTAATATCCCTGCCTAAAAGGATCCATTTTGGATGACTTTCTATACTTTTCCGAAACCTAGAAATGACTGATTACAGAAAAGACTCCTCCAAATTGAATAATGGTTGATGTATGGAAGCGAATCGACGTTCCGCCATTGGCAGTAATGGATATTTACATCTGTATACAAGTGGTGCGTAATTTCATTTGTGGCCGAACAGTAAACAGTGTGTCACTCAATGAACAAAAAATATCATTACAGGTTTAGATGCCAACAAAATTTACACAGCTAGTCTGATTTTGTACACTATCAAAGCGAGATAAAGAAGTTAAATTCAATCCAATGTACCACGAACTAGCAACAAAAAGATTACATTTAATATTTTATTTCATCATAGAATATTAAAGATTTATGAACAATCAAGGAGCAACATTTGTATCAATGCAAAACTATTTGTTTAAAAAAAAATTACGATCAAATTATTTGTTGTCAAAATAATACGATACATGCAATAACTATTCCATACTCAAATTTAAATCAATAGAGACCTTTCAAATCAATCACTCATATATTGCTTTTTCCTCCAACAATAAGAGTATTTTTTACCAGAAAAAATGCATGACATAAATTTCATCTCTGCGTGACATAACGTTCAATACACTCCATAAAGGGGATTGTAATTAGGGCCTACTAAGACTCCTATATTCAATAACATCAGGCTTTTTACGCTACTTAAGTCTGTCAGGTTTACGACCTTTGTTTTCCTTCTAACCGACACCCATACACTCTCCAGACTGAGAGAGATGCGTTCTAATGGCATACAGAGAGGAAAAGTATCGCAGTCACATATATCTTCATTTTACAGCTCCACGTCCAGTTATGAGCTACTGACAGATCTGTTCCTTGCAGTAAATTGTTTATACCCTGGAACTGCCACCCAACAGTTCCTGCAAAACTCTGGCTCCAAAAGGCAAACCTTCACAATGATTATTAGATTAAGATCGTTTCTCAACAAATGGTACGTATCAAACTTGACGGAAAACAGTGCCCTATCTTATGATGTGCTGAAAAAGCACAACAGTTTCGTATGGGTACATAATGACCATTAACACAGAGTGGCATTTTATAGTCATTGATTATACCACAACACCAAAGAAACCAAAGAAAGCTTACGTATTTCTCTCATTCAAAGTTTTCTAAATCAGTCCTTATAATCTTTCACAGCTCAAAGCATATTAAGCATTGAAAGGAAGGCTATCATTAGTTGCTTCTACTAACATCCCTAATTGATGTTTCCATCTACTGATATTGGTGAATTGTAACCAATTCTCTGATCTACACATAATTATCCATACACAATAAATCTATGGTCAAATAGTTAAAACAAGAGGCCCAGGGGCCACATCGCTCACCTGAGCAACAATTGCCTAAATTCTGATCAAATTAGCATTACAGTATCAAAATATCTTGACAACTAAGTACAGTAGATCTTTCTAAAAAAAAGCTGAAAATCTGCCAATTTTTATCCACCTCTTTCTTTTGGTAAATACCAAGCCCCTTTTGTTGTTGTACCTGTAAGATGATTTTTCTCTTTTCCTATATACCCCCCCCCCCATTTTGTTGCCCCACTTTTCTCTAGGGTATCATGGTTTTATCAAACTTATATCTGCATAACCTGTGCTTTCACACTAAGTACTGAGTTTTGGACCGAAAAACTTTCCCAGAATATTTTTAAAGATTTCTCTATATATGTAAAAATTCAAACCGCCATCACGGCCCCGCCCTACCACTAGGGACTCTGATTTTGAATTTACAATACCCCAGGATGCCTCTACACAAGTTAAAGCTTTTCTGGCCAAATGGTCTTTAAAAAGAAGATTTTTAAAGATTTTCTCTATATATTCCTATGTAAAAATTCATCCCCCCACTGTGGCCTCACCATACCACTGGATTATTATTTTAACAAACTTGAATCTATACGATTTGGAAATGCTTCCACTCAGATTTGGGCTTTCCTGACCTAATAGTTTTGAGAAGAAGATTTTTTTTAGAGATTTTCTCTATGTATAAAAATGTATCCTCCATTGTGGCCCCGCCCTACCCCCGGGGACCATGATTTGAATAACTTGAATCTACATTATCTGAGGATGGTTACCCGCCAATTTGAGCTTTCTTGGTCAAATAGTTTTTGAGAAGAAGATTTTTAAAGATTTTCTCTATATATTCCTATGTAAAACTTGATCCCCCGATTGTGGCCCCACCCTACCCCCAGAACCATGATTTGAACAAACTTGAATCTACACTACCTGAGGATGCTTCCATTCAAATTTGAGCTTTCTGGCCTAATAGTTTTTGAGAAGAAGATTTTTAATATATATTCCTATGTTAAACTTGATCCTCCCATCGTGGCCCGCCCTACCCCCAGGTATTATGATTTGAACAAACTTGAATCTACACTACCTGAGGATGCTTCCATTTTAATTTGATCTTTTCTGGCCTAATTGTTTTTGAGAAGAAGATTTTTAAAGATTTTCTCTATATATTCCTATGTAAAACTTGATCCCCCAATTGTGGCCCCACCCTACCCCCGGGGACCATGATTTGAATGAGCTTGAATCTACACTACCTGAAGATGATTCCATTATAATTTGAGCTTTTCTGGCCTAATAGTTTTTGAGAAGAAGATTTTTTAAGATTTTCTCTATATATTTCTATGGTAAAATTCATCCCCCTATTGTGGCCCCACCCTACCCCCCCCCCCCCCCCCCCCCGGGACCATGATTTGAACAAACTTGAATCTACACTATCTGAGTTTGCTTCCACTCAAATTTGAGCTTTCCTGGCCTAATAATTTTTGAGAAGAAGATTTTTTTAAGATTTTCTCTATATATTCCTATGTAAAACTTAATCCCCCAATTGTGGCCCCACCCTACCCCGGGGACCATGATTTGAACAAATTTGAATCTACACTACCTGTGGATGCTCCCATTTTAATTTGAGCTTTTCTGGCCGAATAGTTTTTGAGAAGAAGATAATTGAAGATTTTCTCTATATATTCCTATGTAAAACTTCATCCCCCAATTGTGGCCCCACCCTACCCCCGGGGACCTTGATTTGAACAAATTTGAATCTACACTACCTATGGATGCTTCCATTTTAATTTGAGCTTTCCTGGCCCAATAGTTTTTGAGAAGAAGATTTTTAAAGATTTTCTATATATATTTCTATGTAAAACTTGATCCCCTTCTTGTGGCCCCTCCCTACCCCCAGGGACCATGATTTGAACAAACTTGAATCTACACTACCTGAGGATGCCTCCACACAAGTTTTAGCTTTTCAGACCAAATAGTTTTTGAGAAGAAGATTTTTGAAAAATACCAACAAATTTTTTATAATTCTCAATTATCTCCCCTTTAAAAAGGGCGTGGCCCTTCATTTGAACAAACTTGAATCCCCTTCACCTAGTGGTGCTTTGTGCCAAATTTGGTTGAAATCTGCCCAGTGGTTCTTGAGAAGAAGATGAAAATGTGAAAAGTTAACGACGACAACGACTACGAATACGACTACGACAACGACAGACAACGGACAAATTGTGATCAGAAAAGCTCACTTGAGCCTTTGGCTCAGGTGAGCTAAAAATCATGAAAAATAAAAAAGTTCCCAATAGCTTGTACTTAATTGTCAAAATAAGAAGATGTCAATATAAACTTCCGAATTTTCATCACTGAAATATGACTCAGTTCATAATATGTGTAAAAGTCAAACATATAATAAGTGAATAAGCAACAGTCACGACTATATGGAAGTACCGTATTAATCCCTAGTAAGTGCCCTGGATGATTTAGATACATATGTGGAGTAGAAGTGTTAGGTAATTTTACCATTTTTAGGCTTGGCAAGCCTCAATAAAAGACTTTAAAAATTCTTTATAAGGTAACTTAAAGGGTCCCTTATTTTTGAACATCTGAAAAGAGCTAAAGGGGGCATATCAAAAGTTTAGTGCTTGAAATAAATGACAGACTCACGGCATTAAGAACTCGTGTAAAATAAAGGAAAGTACAGTATGCAAGTGCTAAAGTTGAATTCATTCTTTAAGTATACACAGGACCAACTGTCTGACAGTACGTGGGGCACTCGTAATGCACTGTTTGAACTCTGTAAACTCTAGTCGCGGCATTATAAGTTACTTACATGGGTCGGCCTGATGCATCTTTGTCCACTACAGGTTCCGACACGCCCTCCTTATTGACCAACATTTCTCGGAACATGGTCACCTTCTTCTCAATATCCTCTGCTGAATACCTACATTAAAAAATAATGAGAAATTACAAAACATCATTTTTCAACATTTTGACTATATTTGTACATTTAAATATTTTTGGGAAACTTTTGTGAAAGATTAGAAGCACTGACTCAGATACTTTCTAGCTGTTCTTCAAGTGTCTGAGGGGGTCGCGTATCAAACGTGTTTGTAGTACATGTAAGGACTAAGATTATGAAATTTTATCAATAAAAGAAATCTGCATGAGTTACTAATCAGCAAAAGTTACATAGGATGATACTGCTATATAAATTGTTCCTTATTTAAGAAAAATTGGGCTTTCCTCCTTGTTTGATGATATAAACAAAAGCAATGGTATTTGACTTGACATTATAACTATTACACAATTAACATAACTTTCATTAATATAAGTACAGGGTAGAAATCATTGTGATGGTGACCATCTCAAAGAGCCCTGTTTAAATAAAAGGATACAGTAGATTCATAAAAAAAGTGCAAGGAATTAATATCTGCATAAAATTGAGAGGAACACATCTCAAGTTGAAAATCCCGCTTTTATTTTTCGGATAGATGTAAACTAAACGAAACTATTATAATAATTTGGCATTCCCAATTTTACATTCATGTGATTTAATGCAACACTGTTGAATCGCAGAATTACGGTAAGTACTTGCATAAATAAGGAATCTACAGTATCTGGATGAAAAGCCTTTTTGAGGGTTTTAACCTTTTTCCGAGGGCATTTTTTTTTTGGTTTCTTGGATGTCTTGATGCCTCTCTAATATCATAAATAACTGAATGATATTTGTGGATTTCACTGTTATGATAAACCACAAAATTGGTCAATGTATGAAACAACAATAAATGTATTACACGTACTAAAAAGTTAACATAGAAACAGGTGATGGTTTACATTTCATTGAAATGAAATATAAATCTTTCTTAATCAGATTCCTCAAATATTTATGTCCTCAAATACAGTTATTACCAAAATGCATAATGTGCAAATTTTAGGTCAATCATCATCAGGCTATGATTGGGACTAAAAATATTGAATTTTTGTAAATTACTTTTCAAAGTCATAATATCTAGATTTCTCTCAATTCTATGTACATGTAATGTTTTACAAAGGATAAAGGATTTTTCCTTTCTTCCCTCTAGATCTGTTGCTTCTAATTAGTGAACTTTCCTGCTAAGAACTGCAACCTGAGCCAGGTTTGAGATTGAATGAAATCAATTTTCTGGAGCCCACATAATACAATAAGTCACTTCTGGCATTGAAGGTGATCAGAGTTTACCCAGTGAAGGTTTACAGAGATCCAACATGGCCGAGGGCAGTCCCGTCACAGCCCATCTCTGACTTTTTACACCATTAAGTGACAAGTAACACTGACAGGTGGAGGCAACAGTTATTGATGTAACCGGCTAACAGAATAACATCAGGTCCACCAGTTCCCTATAATGCCAGCCTGATTTACCATTTTCTTCCATTTTCCAGTTTTGAGAATTTTATGAATAAAAGAAATGTGCATGAGTTACTGATCAGCAAAAGTTACATAGGATGAAACATGAATGGTTCTTGCTTACGAAAAAAATTGGGCTTTCCCCCTTGTTTAATGATCGATATACCGGTAAATAAAAAGCAAGGATATTTGATTTGACATTATTATTATTTATTACATAATTAACATAACTTTCATTATTATAAGTACAAATCATTGTGATGGTGACCATGTCAAAGAACCCTGTTTTACATATTAAAAGGATATATGGATGAAAAACCTTTTTGAGGACTTTAACCTTTAGCTTAAAAATTTAGATTAGTAATTGCGAATCTTTTATCCCACAAGCACTCTATTGGTGTAGCACAAGGCAGTTATAACCACAGAGAGAAAAATAGGGTCTAGACATTTTTACACAAAGGTCTCCTCTGACCTTGAAACATGACCAACTTGATTCAAGGTCACTGCAGACCCCTCCCTATCCACAGGCAGCATTTTGGTAATGTCTGAGTAAGACTAGGCCAAGGAAAGAGAAAATGCTGTATGGACCGGGGCTTTCATAGAGATGTGATATGAGACTGACCTTGGACCTAGAAACTTCATTCAGGATCACTGCATACCCCTTCCCTACAGGCAGTCTTTAGGAAAAGTTTGAGCAATATTCTGCCAATTGGAAAAATGATGGTCAAAAAATGTATTTCGAGGGGATGTGCTATGAAATTTCACCTTTGATCTAGAAACATGGTTTGGGTTCAGGGTCACTGCAAAGCTCTTACCACACACACTTTATATGTAAAGTATTGCCCAGATTGGGACAAGGGGAGACAAAATATTCTCTGGACATGTGATGCTGGAAAGACTGATGGAAGGGCAGACTGCCATAGGGAACCTTCAGAGTGGAGCCTCAATACCATTTCTTCAAGTTATTTGCAGTAAATGTTTGTATAATTTTCATCAAAATCAAATTCAAGAATAATAGCAAAACATTAAAAGAATATGCACACCTCTGATGTATGTACAAGTTTAAAAGCTGGTATTTTTTTTTTAATTATCAGAAATCAAAATCCTAGCAATATGCACACCTCTGATATATGTACAATTGATCTGCAAAAGAACAACTACCTATCTTGAAAACTGTAGGAGGAGTTATCCATACAATAAGGGTACCTTATATGCAATATGTCGCTAAAAATGATTATCCATACAATAAGGATATCCTTTATTCAAAATTTCACTAAAATTGACTAAGTTCAAAAGCTGGTATTTTTTTCATAAATTATCAGGAATCAAAATCCTAGCAATATGCACAACTCTGATATATGTACAATTAATCTGCAAAAGAACTTAAACCAAAACTTTGACCAGCTTGAAAAACCTTAAACTCATCCAGCACCCAAAACCTATATGGCTCTGATTCAGCATGTCAAGTTTTTTTGACGGGGAGTTATCCGTACAGCTCACAATTTTCACCATTTCAATAACCAGATTTTTCGGTTGGAAAACTCGGTTAAGAATCCCATCTATCAAGCAAGTTTGAGTGATGTAGGACAAGGTTTTTTTTAGCATCCTTGATGATGGAGATCAGGCCCTGTATCTGGAGCTAACCTTTTGTTTCAAAACCAAAGTTAAATGTATCATGCAAGTTAGTCAAAACAAATTTTTTCCAAACTGTCAAAACTTATTTAATTTCTTGAAAACCTACACCTGCTCCAACATCAAGAAACGAGATCAAGCTCTGTATCCGAAGTTATAACAAAGATTTCTCTATCAAAGTGCACCTGAAACCTTAAACTCATCCAGCATCCAAAACCTATGGCTAAGATTCAGCATTTAAGCCTGTCGAAAGCATAAGTATCATAAGACACACCATCCATGCAAGTTTGGTGAAGATAGGACCAGGAGTAACTTAGATTTTGCCATCAAAGGGCACCTGCCCAAAAAACTTTAACCTGCTCAAAAAAACCTTAACCTCCTTCAGCATCTGAAATTCTGCATCCAAGTCTTTCAGGTCCATAGGTAGGCCCAGAGGCATCATCTATGCAAGTTTGGTGGAGAAAGGATAAGTAAAACCTTAGATACAGGATCTGCTCCAAAACCTTTAACCAAGTCAGGACGCTGATAACAAACACCATGGGTATAGCATAAGCTCCCCCCCAACTTCGTCTCTGTGAGCTAAAAACTGAACAACAAGCTTATTTTCTGGTGTTACATAGACCTTCTCTTTTATTTAACATCACTGAAATCTTTAACAAAGCACCAGAGTGGAAGGCTGATTCAACCTCCAAAAACTACTTTCTTATGCAATCTTTGAATCCCTCCGGAATCCTTTATCTTGCATCTGCCAGGAAAATTTGGATGATCTATATTGGAAATCTAATTATGAATCTTCATAAAAGTTATCAGATCTAATCCCTGGCCACCACTCAGAGAGTTTTTTTACGCAGATCCAAGACATTCATTTTGATCTGTATGAAAAACACAATTTGTTCATGGGCTGGCAATACAACTGCAGTAAAAGCCAGAACCTTCTCCAATATCAGACACCAGCCTACTGTGAATCTACACAATAAAAAAATCACAAGTTAATGAGATAATTTCTGTCTTGAAATCATTTGGTACGCCCCACACCATTCTAGCCACCATCAACCTTTTATTCCTGCTGCTGCTGTGCTCTGTATAGTAGAGAATTCAGTCTCATCACTGAATGTTACCTGGCCAAGAAGATATCAAACATTTTTTTTTCCATTGTCATCATCTTTAATCTTTTCTACCAACTTTATTAGGGGTGCTGGTTAAATGGTAGATTTTCATTTATCTAAACAGTTGTCGCATTACACTCCCAGTATGTCAATAAATAAAATTTCCATACTCTCAAATTCTAAGAGATAAGTCAACCAATTAAAACATTGTACTATTCACTTACTAGCAGTGGGTTGTTGATACAAACTTGTCAGCAGCATTTAAAAGAAGATTTTATGTGACCAAACCACTATATTTTAAAGAAGATTTTATGCAACTTAATCAAATTACTTATTAACTACCCAATGTTTCAGAATACACATCAAAATTACTTATTGATTAAAATGAATTGAAATGGTAATTGAGCAAGTCTGTGCTCGATGTTTTTCAGTTGAAAAACCATCGGAAAACACCGATATTTTGCTACAAAACATCAATTTATCAAAATAAGACAATCTTCATGACGTCATTTCTACATTATGACGTCACTGTGGTGATAACCTTTTACACACTTATTTTCAATATGATTTCAACTATTTTTTACTTCACTTTTAAAGCTCTTCCTAAAAGTTTAATTTTGGGGGCGAAAAATGCATAAATTACTGCATATAGTCCTTTTGTGCATTCCAGATCATTCCTACAGACTGTATTAATTCACCTAGAAAATTCAATCAAAACTCAGTCAAGCCCATCAGCTCCTCATCTTCTTGTGCAACTGATTATGAACATGATGAAATGTCCTAGCTTTGATTCTTCTGACACCTGTTCCTTTTACTTTTTTCTGTCTTATCATCTTCAGGTCGATCTTACCTATGGATGTTTTATGCCAAGTTTGGTTATCAATACTCAATTACTCATTGGTTCCAGATTAATTTACACACATGTACTAAGAAACAGAAAGACAAATTGATACTGCATTGTTGATGTTTAATGATTAGAAAAGCTCTCTCAATTTCCTTTAAAACATGTCTGGTAAAACGTTAGGTTCTGAGCTACCCTTTGATGAGAATGCACTTCTTTATTTTTTATGCTAATTCTTTTAAACTTGTTTCAAGTTTAAAACAATTAGCATAAAAAATAAAGAAGTGCATTCTCATCATTAGATCCAAGAAAGATAACTTTTCCCAGTTTTATCCAAGAGTGAGTATGCAACACTCTATGGTTATTACCCAGTTGTGGTATGAAAATAAAGATTATTTTTTTTTTATGAAAACTTGTTACAGCTTAAAAGAACATAACATATTAGCCTAGGATTCATATTTATTTGTGAAAGGACAACAAATACTAGTATGCATGATAGTAATTATGTTTGGCTATGACATAAGACCTCCCCATTTATCATGTATTCTCTCTTAGGCGTAATGATATCATAAATTTTGCAAACTTTTCTTTTAAAACTTTCAAAAATTGTCACCTTTAAGGTTTCCTTTTTATACGGTAATATTTGTCATCAAAAATAAGTTTATTGTAGTTACAATTTTACATCATTCAAATAAAGTGAAAAACTAGTTAATAAACTGTATAAATGACAGGAGATGTAATTGTTAGTGACATATCATACAAACAAATAAAATCATTTGCTTTTAAAATTTGGTTACTTTTTACAGCCACTGTTTTATTAATATTTAAATATTGTAATTTTTTTCTCAAGTTTAATATTACAGTCAAAATGAGTGCAGCATTAGAATAGATGCAAAAGTGAACATTTTTTTTTCCACTACAAGAGCGTAAAAGAGCCAACTGGAAAATGGCATAAATTATTCATAAAACCAAGGAAACCTCAGTAAGCATATACCAGATTAGCTGTGAGTTGTAGACAATGATCTGTAAGTTGGACCTATACATTTAAACATTCTACAGTCAGAAGGTTTAACAATTAACCTACCCTTGTTCCTCCATGAGCACCTGCATTTCCATGCACTTGAGTTCCACTTTCCTCTTTCGTTCATGGTCGAGGATTTCTTTGTTGGGCTGTTTGATCAGCTGTTCGTCGAGCTTCTTCAGCTCCTCCTCAGACTTGTAGTCCACGCGGTCCTTGTGTTTCCTTAGAAAGGACAGGTTTCTCTGGACATAACCATTGGTACCACTTCCCCTGGCAGTTTCAAGACCTATTCCATTGTACATTGTAAGTCTGCCAAAAAAAAAATCCAAAACATTTTGAAAAATATTAAATCTTTTAAAAAAACATGTTTAAATATGAACTGTTTGACTTAAGGAATAGAGACTGGGTGCTGTGAATTTTAACCCAGCAGATATACTAGACATTTTTCTCTCCTTAACTTTAAGCTCATCACACACAAGATTAATATTCATTATTGTGGATTATTAGCAACCTTCTTATCATTATAACTGCACACAGTTTCACTCATCATCTATTTATTCCAATCTGCAGATTTTAATACATTTGTTTTATACTCTGAAATTTGGCTCAACATGCTATTTTCATGGTATCTCAGGACAGTTCTTTGTTATGGTTTTCAACGTGTTAAAGTCTAGATATTCTGCCCAAACTTCAGTGGCTTGTTGCAATTCAAATCTGGATAATTGTCCATTTTGCCTGGTCCAACATCCTCCCCATAAAGTTCATTTAATGATATTAATTTTTATGATTATTCCAACAATTTATTGATCAAACTAGTGCGCTTGTTTCAATTTTCCATGTCCTTTTTTCACCTTTCAGAAATATTTTTTAAATTATTTTAAAATATGTTACATTTTTGTGATATTCTGCAAATCAACATCAAGCTTCCAAAGGATGATAAGAAAAATGAAAAAAAAAAACCCACTAGCTATATATAATTAATAATGGCAGAATAGGTACATAAAAATAAGAAATACAAATGTATTCTACATACATAATCAAAACAAAGGGGACATTGTTTAAGCTAAAAAAAAAAAGTTGAAAGAAAGATTGATATTAATATTCCGACATTAATCTGGACAAGTAACCAAAGTCAGGGTAGAACATCCTCTAATAAATAATGAATCGCAAACATCAATCATGAAGGACTGTGATTGTCACTCTTCTGGTATAAGGTAAATAGCAACCAAGCCAAATCTCTTCCGAAATAGAACCTTTTTAACAGTAGCTAATTGGATTTGGGTATTTGTGTCAGACTCAGACAGCAATGTGACATAGGCCTGTCTGTGTCATTATGAGCCAAAACTATGCAATCTCCGCACATTTCACTTGAAACCATCATCATTTTCAACTTGTTTTGACACAAGAAAAGGAGAGTTATATTCTATACCTATTCTCTTTTGAGAAGTGGACAGGCATAGTATGCCTGTCCACTTCTCAAAAGACAATAATTTTCTACCGAAAGTCAACGATCTTGTTGAAATCGTTCTTACGGCTTACTGAGCTGAAAAAAGTAAAAATGTCCAAAATTTACAATGATTTCACATAATTGATCCATGATCAATTGAAAGAGGTTGAAAAAAAAACAATAGCTTCTATATTGAGATAATTCGGACATCACACATTTTTGACTGCAAGTCATAAAAAAGACAGGCTGAAAAACACCGAACCTTACAATTAGAATAAAAATCTATAGATTTTTAAAACCAGCGTGGTAGTAAATACAGAAAATGTACATACACAGAAACGAAAATCGATCGTCTTTTTCTGCGTCGATAGTATCGCCCCCTATCAAATCTTAATCATCAGACGCTTTCAGTCATGCGAAAAGTTAGGCAAACAAGCGTCCGAATGACATTTTGTAGACATTTCGATGCAAAAATGTTTCGATATAAAATGCTCTTCGACACTGTTTGTATTTCATCAACGAAAGGCCAATAATATGTTTTACGGTGCTACCGTTATGGCGAGCGCAGCAATAATTGCACATACCTTTCATTATTGTCAACTTGTACTGAGTTTTATTTAGGTATCAACGAACGTCAAAGAATTTTTGAGAGAGTATTGCTCTACAATAAGTATACCAAATGTACTAATTTTAATGGTTATGATACATACAGCGCAACCCCCTTCCCAGAGAGAGAGAACGAGAGAGAGAGAGAGAGAGAGAGAGAGAGAGAGAGAGAGAGAGAGAGAGAGAGAGAGAGAGCCCAGTTCCTGTTTGTAGGTGTGTAATTTCCCACTTTTAAATCTAATGGTCTGACTATATGCAATATCTACATAATTTTTTTTAACTGTTTATTTTTTCATTTTATTCCTTTTTATTTATTTCAAAATGTCCTATTGTTTATTTCCTCCCTACTCATGCATGCACAATTAGCTTAAAAATGGATCGTTATGACAGTAAAGTATGGCTCTTGCTAATATATGTATACATAAAATCTCTATATTAAAAAAAATTAAAAACAAATCATCCGTCAATGAGGCAGGTATCGCAGTCTATTCTGGAATAGCTAGTACACGCATTACAGATGTTTGATCCACCTCTAAATTTATCGCGGGAAATATAGCGCGAGTGCACTGTGACGTCATCCATGACTTTGTACGTCTTTGTTTACGTTTCTCGACTCAATACGGAGGTTTGGAAGCATGTCACAAATCTTTTGAGTCTCGCCATAGCATATGCGGTACTCAAAACGTGTCTTCAAACTTTAAGTCACTGTAAATTACGAGTTAAAAGTCGGCCATTTTTGGCATAGCACCACGGGTGAAAACATTAGAGAGCATTCGTAGACAAAAAATTTTGTTTGATAAACTGTAGGTTTAGCTCGTTCTTTTTCCCGCGCACACTGGTTCTTAGAGCTCGCTTCGCTCGCTATTGATATCTATTTGAAAGCGTTATATTTATTGCAAATAGGAAACATTTCATACATATAATCATTAAATTTCATATTATTTTAAATACAATCACACATTATCATAAATAACGTTATATATAACGTTTTGTTTTCCCTCGGACTGAAATGTCACACTTTCATTGGATTAAACATGGCACGTGATTGCCTCATATATCTCTATGTAGGTTCTTTGAGGATTAATATTAGGCAATATGGCCGTCATTGACAGCCGCCTCACCTACTCATCTCGATATATCATATTATTTAACACAGAAATTGTGTTCAATAAGTCCTTAAAATATTTAGAGTAGTTGCCCTTTGGAATTATTTTTAAATTAGAGTAGTTGCCCTTTGAATATTAACGTCACATTGTTATGTCTGGAGCAGAGCAAAATGGCAAAGTCGAAATTTGCTCAAAATCTGCAGAGGTTTAAAATTGAATAGCAACAAAACATTGTAAGTAATATGGGTGAAGCGAAGATTTTTTTAAGTGTATTTGAAAGGTGGTATTGATAATTTGTAAGAGTTTAAATGAGTTTAACTTGACGAGATGTAAGGCATCTTGTACATTGCTTTGCGGAGATCACCGCTTTTTGTGAATGAATATGTCGTTTGATAGTCCTTGGGAAAACAAAACACTTATTATGTTAGTTACTGACTCACTACGAAAATATATTGGGTTGATCAATCTCATAGACGGCTCGGCTTCGCCTCGCCATCTATGAGATTGATCAACCCAATATATTTCCGTAGTGAGTCAGTAACTAACCTAATAAGTAATAATATCATATTGAATATTACTATACTCTGTCCCGAGTTTTTGCTTCCACCACTTTTTGCTTGATATTTCGATAATTATAAATACCTTTGTGCTAAAACTACGTTCATCAACTAATATGAAAAATATCCAGATTATCTGTTTTGAAACGCCTACTCTACCGCTTCAGGTTTCAACTTACACATCCAAAAATAGAAAGTCTACGGGGATTTTGCATTGCATCAGCCATTGATAAGCCCGGATGATAACGTTGTAAAATTGCGCGAGGTATCCCGAGTTCTTCCGAATTGAGAAAAGATGTAAGCATTTCCCATTATAAATCTCAGTAAGAAATTTGTTTTCGTTCCTGTGAACTTTTCTGAGCCGTGAAAAATGATAATTGTTCCATGAAGATATCTTGGACAAATTATTGAAAAAAATAATAACTTGGGACAAACTATAATCGAAATGTCACATAATATTATTTATTATAAAATAAGACTTTTATCTTATGATAAATAATATTATGTGACAATTCAATTATATTGGACTAATTAGGAATTATTGTGAGGAAATTAAATCCCTACTGAATAAATGAACTGAGTATTATCTAAAGTTTGGTGACTTGTGTGTGATATAATTTGATATGTTGTATAATTATTTAAACTACTTGGGTTATATAGTTCTGAAGCCATCTCTATACGAAACGTTAAATGACGAAATTTCAACCATATTTCAACCAAATTTAGACATTGGATAAACGTCAGAAGACAATTGAATCAACGTTGTTTTAACGTTGATACAACGTTGAAATGCCTGCTGGGTTCAACCTTTGGCGAGACGGAATTAATATGAAATTGAGGTTGACATGAATTTTAAACAGATTTTTATTAATTTTATTTTCCCAGAATAGAAGTGTTTGAGGTTAAGCGAAGTTTTAATGATTTTTTGGTTCGTTTGTCAAGAAAATAATTGTTTGCGGTTGGTGCCCACAATCCACCAATAGAAAGAATAAACAAAATTTAAAAAAAAAATGAAAAAAAATCAAACAAACAAAAAACAAATTTACTTACCTGTCTGGGTGAAGAATAAAATATTAGCAGAAAAAAACAATTGCTTTTTAATGTAGGCTATTTCCGATGAATTTCGATTTTTTAAAAAGAATGCAATTTTTAGACTAATTAATTTAATTATTCTAAATATCAGAAATGAATGTTTTAAATAATCAAAGTAATTTTTAACAGAAAACAGCATGATATTTAGTCAAAGAAATCACATTCAATGTATCAAACATTAGAATCATCGATACCTGAAAAAATAGAAATTGATTTTCAGAAATTTGATTTCTTTTATCAGAACTGTTTTACACATCAGAAGTTAATAAAAATATATAAATTCGAAGTCTCTTGACTAAATAAAGAAATATAAAGAAATTCGGCAATTATATAGAGTGAATAACAGAAAAGGGGGGAACATATATATGTTCACATATACTATTAGTAGAATAACTGGAACTGAGAGGTTTACGAATTGACAGACAAACAAAAAAGGTAAATGGATTGTACAGTATTTAATTAGGTGGGCACTGGATAACCCATCTTCGCTAGCCAAGGGTTTACGATCCACTCTGCTCCTCTAGAGGAGCAGAGTGGATCGTAAACCCTTGGCTAGCGAGGCATGATGTGGATAACCAGGAACGTACTGTTCCGTTGAGCCAGAAAGCACTGGCCTCTATAATAAAACAATTTATGCCATGTACTTTGCGACTTTCTCAGGTATAAGGGCCTAGTGATCGGTGGCAATTAGAAGTCAGACCATAAATATAGAGGATAGAAAAAATGATATCTTTACAGGCAAATAACAGTAATTTTCACATTATGACACATTTATTGAGGGTTTGAGGATCCACATGGGTACCCAGCTGTTGGTTTATGTGCATACCTTCTAATATAGGACCTATATAGTGGTCGGAGGCAATAAGAAATCGGTCCATGAATAACGTGGATACATGTACATGCATGCATACTAATATATAGTTTCCCACCGACAGTCACAAGCTGGTGTGTAAAAGCTATTTATACATTAATATAATATTCATAAGATACTACTTTAGTATGATATTCGGAATCAGACACGTAGCATAGGGAAGGGGAACGGGGGGGGGGGGGGGGCAGGGGGTGGCACCCCTCCCCCACTTTTTCAGACATTTTTCATCTACATATACAAAATTGAATTAAAATGGAGTTGCCCCCCCCCCCCCCTTTTGGGGAGCATATGAGATATAGAAGATGAAATAAGGAAATCAAGTGTGAAATGAATACTACGAAAACCAACCCCCCGGATTTTTTGTTTGTTTGCTTGTAAAGATTTTATGGATGAGGCCCCCCCCCCCCCACACACACTTTAAAAAATGATGCCACATGTCTGTGAATGAATCTTTCTCTTCATCATGCACAAAAATGAACTTACCACCTAATTTTTTTCCCTCCAAAATGAGGGGCAAATGGAGGAAAAGTTATAAAAAAAAAATACAAAACAAAAACAAAAAACATGCGGACTCCGGACCGTGGCTTGAAAAGACACCACCGCGACCTGTGATCATAATTATTCATGCGCAATGTCTGATCAGCGGATCCGAAAGCTATGAGGCGTCGTTCATTTTTTAATATCTTTGAAGAATTTAATTTCTGATATAAAAATTTGTATTCTTGATTCTGATACTAAAAAATCTAATGGTTTATATAAAAGATTATCAGAAAAAATGCTTGAAATTTTTATAGATTTAAAAATTAGGGTCTGTTTAATATTTCAAATACTTGACATCATGAAATGACTTGTAGGCCAACTTTTTATGATCGTGTTTTGGTATAAAATATATGTGATTTTTTTTTGGTACCAGAAAATAAAATTAAAATAAAAATAAAAAATTTTTGTCATTAAATATTTGAATTTTCTTATAATACAGTATCAAAAATGTTTTTATTTTAAAAATATTTGTGTTTATGTAGTGTAGGAATTAATTCATTTTGAATACATTGGAAAATTTTATTGGTTGTTTTTATCTAAGTATACCAGGAATTTCTGATACCAATTTTGTTCTGTTTCAGATAATAAACGGTCTCTCATACTCTACCTTATAGTAGAATAAACTACGTACAAGATAACAAATTTGGTGACCCCATTTTGAGACTCCATGAATGATGGTTGGGAACTAGACGTTACTAACTTACTTGTTTTAGAAGTTTTAGAATTAGATTAGCCTTATTTTGGAATTATTTTGTACGAAAGACGTTTATTTGCTGTTATTGGAGTCAATTTATTTCGAAGGTATGTATATTATTGCCACTTTTATATGTATTTAGCCACAAGTTGCCAAAACATGAAATCAAGTTGGTGATGTTGCATGTTGTACTGCCAAAGGACCTAATTGATGTACGGATAACATTATTCATCTTGGTATATAGGATTTTAGGATCTGTTGAGAAAAATTAAACCCCTATTCTACCTTTACACTTCGATTGCCTTTCATGTACAACTGATGTATAATCGGGTCGATATAGAAGAGTCTCTACATAAATCTTGAGTCTTGACATCATGTGCTGATTACACAGCTAAAATGAAGTCTACGTGCAATTTGCATCGTCTCTCTCTCTCTCTCTCTCTCTCTCTCTCTCTCTCTCTCTCTCTCTCTCTCTCTGATTAGGAAATGTTAACTTTAGAGTATATTAAAGTGTGTATTATATTTGGCAAAAATACTGTACTTTAAAAATTACTGTACCTGCAAATGTTGTTTTTTGATTTTTTTTGTAACTTTTTTTTTTTATTTTGTCCCTTCTCTCTCCTCGCCAATTTTTTTTACTTCATTATCCTATTTCATTTTTTTTTTAGATAAAATCTTATGTATGTGAAATCAATTTTAGATTCTCTTTAAATTCTCTTTAATTTTACTTTCACAGCACAACATTAAAAGATTGAAAGAAATTTTATTTTTGGACTTGCTATAGTCTCAGTCTGTGCTTATACATAGTCAGTCTAGACGGACTCCCAAAACGGAGTCAACGGAAGTGAATTTCTGCAAGTATTTTGGACTCCGTTTTGGGAGTCTACGCATGCGCACTTATACAAAAAATGGCGATTTTTCGATGAATACGTGGGGTCCACGAGAAATCATCTTGCAAAGTGCTACATGTGTTGGCAGACTTCTAACATGTTTTAAAAGACCCAGGATATAATTTACTATCGATCGTATTTGCACGAAATAGGTGTTTATTTGCACTTAAGAAAGTTATTTATCTCCGAAGTTGGATGTTTGGACGATGCTTAAAATGTGATATTTTTGTGTTTTTCGTGGAATTTTATCGTTACTAAAAGGTAAATTGCATTAAATTGTACTTTTTTCGTATTGTGTTACAATTTAAAGTCACCAAACACACAAATTGATAAGTGCATAAACGAAAAGGGCCCCGACTACTAACAAAAACTGGCTGCTCTAGCGATGATTAAAAACGTCTTATTTGTTTTGAAAAAATAGAATTGGTAGTTTAAAAACCTAGAAAATCAAACAAATTGTCATTCTAGATACAATAACTCTTAAAATTAAACAGATAATTATCATTTAAACAATATAATCGCTCGCGGCGTTTCCGATGTTAGTTAACAATATTAAATGCATAATTATTCAATATAATTAAGTAATTAAACCTGAAAATGATGAAAATGAGACTATATTTCAACAAACAATGAAAAAATAATGATACCCAAGCATTTAATTTATTTCTAAAAAGTTATAGTTATGCGCGGTCGAAGATATAGGCGAATTTTTCATTTTAAAAATTAATCTTGCGTATCTTACGAATCTTAAACAGTTATGAACATTTGACGTAAATATGACAAATAAACGTTCAGAAATGTTTTTGTTAGTTTAAAATTAATTTTTGTCATGTTTTTGACCAATTTTAGAGATTTCTTTTGAACTAAGGGACATAACTCATACGTTGTTTACATTAGAAACGCCATTTTACCGCAATGCATGATGGAGCCAAAGACTCCGTTTTGGGAGTTAACTCCGTTTTGGGAGTCCCGTCTAGACTGATAGTGCTGTCTTGAATATTTTTTAAGTGATGTCAAACATATTTACTGATAATATTAAATTAAGAGAGGTAGAGAGCAGAAATTAAAAATATCTGTAACACATTGAATTTTGCAAGAAATATAAAAACACATTAAAACAACATACTTAGAGACTTGAGTAACTCTGCCTTACTTGTCACTCTGACAGCAAACATATGATGACACATGGCAAAATTTGCTCCCAAGTGGTGAACTTTGTTCTTTTACTATTGGCAAACTAATTTTTCAATACATTAATATTTGTTTTTTATATACAGGGCACAGAAAATCACCACCTTTATTAAATGAGACATACGAATTCATCGCTGTCTAGTTTTAGGGACTGCCAGCCTAATGAAATAGGTAATGTTTTAAATTTCACTTATGTATGCCTTTCACTAGCACACCCTTACTTGTCTTAATATAAATTTTACTTTATGTGTAGAAATATTGATGAACTACCGGTACATTAAATAGATAGTTTGTATTTTAGTCACTGTTACGAAACATGTGGAATATAAAGATATGTTTATTTGAAATAAAGTTTTTCCTGTGTTGCATATAGTGCAACAAAAGATGACATGCAGCTGTCCCTTAAAAAAACTGTATAAGTTATATATATTTTCAGGGTTGTCTCTAAAAATTGAAGCAGAAGGAGGAAATGAAAAAGTAGAATGGGGGTCTGGGGGACTTGCTTATAGCTACATTGTGTTTGAAATGCAAAAATAGCCGGGTAATTAAGGCATTATAGGTGGGGGAATTCCCCGCCTCCCGGGTCTTAGAGACAACCCTGTATTTTAGTGAAACATGGTCATGGAGATCATGCACACTAGTACTTGTAACTAGGTATAATTTAGATCACGGACATAAGATTGCTGCCTTTATTGTTTGTTTGCTTATTACAACTCGGTTATCTAGGTCACAGATAGAACACACAATCTTGGCCCCTGATGTCACTTGTTCATGCACTTGAGGACTATTCAGATTAAGTACCAATTAATGTAGCTTTGGTTAAAAAAAAAAAGATTTTAAAGAGGGGTTTTTCAACACCAAAAAAATAAAATGAGTATTTTTTTTTTTTAAAAAGGAATAAAGTGTGTTTTAAAGAAACAGAATAATTGTGAATTTAAGTTAAAAAAATTACATCTGAACTTTGATGTTGTTCTATCTGACAAAGAACATTTTTATCCATATTGAACAATTTTTATTTAACTTTTGCTCTAAATAGGCTTTATCTTTCAAATTTAAAAAATACTTTGGAAAAGCTTTAACCATGAAAATTAATGTATCTTGCATTCTACACATGATCGAGTTACCATAGTCATTCTTTTATATTTTATCTTTAATAGTTCTAAACAATCACACCATCTTTGAATTCCCCCCCAAAATTCAAATGCTCTGCAAGATAATTAAAATATTTGATATGCAAAGTTTTGTCATATGAAAAAAATATGACAGTGAAAAGCTATGTGAAGGTAATGAAACAATTAATTCAAACTATGCCCTCAATTATGGTGTACTGACAATGTAAAATCCTTGTCAGATCTGTTCAGTGTAAACATAGTGAGGCTCCTGGGGTTACATGGGGAAACTGTGGTACATGTAACATTGGAGGTCAAGCTATAGTCAGCAGTGGTATTCTCTGAGTGACCATTTCCAGTGTTACCTTGCTACATGTAGCATGCACAGTTTATGTAGTGTAGCATGCATTATTTACTTTACGTGTGTGACTGCACTATGATGTAAATGTGGTGTATGTAATGGTTTACTGTATGAGTGACAACAGGATTTATCAACATGAATGAGGGCTAGGAATAGATTTGTCTGATGTAAACAACTGGTGTTTACAAAGGAAGCAGTTTGAACTTAATTTTAATGGGAGATGATCTTGAGATGTATAAGAACACAATATTATTATTTATTTGTCATTATTTCAAGAGTAGCCATCAGATAGATAGACAATCTGAATGAATTGCATATGTATGGAAAGAGAGGTATCGTAATATCAAAGAGAATAGTTCCTTATACTGATCAAGGTCTCATGAATGAAAATTTTGAACTGATGATACATGTGTGACCATTGCCAAAAACAATAAATTCTCGAGTTGATGGGAGAAAGAGTTTGATTTTGTATTGATTTTTTTTTATGATACATGTCGGACCAAGTAATTTTTTTTTTTTTTTTTCATGCTGATGTGAGTTTGATTTTGTTTGTAGAGCTGGTAGGAGTAGTTGATGAACTGAAGCCAGTGAATGGACTCACTAACGCACAAAGGCCGGGACTAGAGACGTGGACATGTGCTTGGTCGGAAGACAACTTGTACTTTGCTTGGTCCTGTGGAGATAAATTTGTCCGTCTTGTTCCGTGGGATAAACCTAATGGAAGACTGTAAGAACTGAAAGAGTTTTTCATCCATTTAAATCACAACCAAAACATTGATAGAATTAGATTCATTTACTATCAGCCCAATCTCCCTTAAGGAGGCTAGGTGGTCAACATAATTCACCATCAGATCTAACATAAATTTTTAACCGGGTTTTCCAACGGAAAAATCCTGTTATTAAAATGGTGAAAATGTCGGGAGGGTGGGTGGGAGGCTGCCAAAAGGGTACCCTCATTGTACGGATAACTCCTCCTACAGTTTTCAAGATAGGAAGTTGTTCTTTTGCAGATCAATTGTACATATATCAGAGGGGTGCATGTTGCTAGGATTCTGATTTTCGATAATTTATGAAAAAAATACCAGCTTTTGAACTTGGTCATTTTTTGGCAAAATATTGCATATAGGGTATTCCATTTCACTGGATACGGGTTGACATGGATTATGGATACAGTTCACAGAAATGAAAACCCCGTTTGCTGTCACATTGACAGCTTGGCACTTGTTTTAAGATGATTTGTTTTATCTATGAACTATTATTAAGTACAGAAAATTCCCATAAATGTTCACTTTAAAGTTTCATGGTTTTCCTATATCTTTATACAGAGTTTTTTTTTCCTCAAGAGCCTTTTTAAGCCCTTATTCTCAAATATAACAGTATATAGGATAATGGAAAAATTCTTGAATGTTTTTAATTTGTCCTGATGTTATGTAGTTAAAAAATATGATAAAGCAACAAGGCCTTAGAGTTTCTGGATTTTCATTATTTTGTATTTGACGTATGGCAGACTGCCCTGAGATTTTGAATCTCACTGAGATTATTTGAACCATTGATTGTCAACATGCCTCTGAATCATTACTCTGGACATTATTCAAGAAAGTTGATTGGCTTTTGAATTCATATAAACCAATGAGCAATAGATATATTACCTTGTTCCCTACTGTACTATACGTCATAATTTGTTTATCAAA
The DNA here is from genome assembly GCF_025612915.1 of Magallana angulata. NCBI lineage: Eukaryota > Metazoa > Mollusca > Bivalvia > Ostreida > Ostreidae > Magallana > Magallana angulata. The sequence continues at coordinate 37,417,030 of NC_069116.1, forward strand.
AAAGGTGATCCAATAAAGAAAGAAATGAACACCGTCTGGTTTTAAAAAATAGCCTTGACTTATAGTCTGACTAGAATCTATTAACAAAAATTTTAAACCCACCTCTGGAGAAATGGGCTACATTATTGATATAAAAAAATCTGGTTTAAATGTTTATAAATAGACTTGCTCAAGTCTTTATGTTTTTAATTAGTGTTTTCACGTTTCACTGCATTTCAGAAATTTTGATTTCTGCTCTCAAAGCTGCCATAACATAGTTGATATGTTTGGCATCACGTGAAGGTACGCATATTAAAAGAGAAAACTAAAATTATTAAAACATAAAGACTTGAACAAGCCTATTTTTTCGGATAATTAATATTCAACAATTTAATGCTTGTTTAACACAATTTCTCTCATCTTTAGATTAACCACACGGTCCTTTTAAAGCAAATCTGACAGTGTTTACTGAAATAACTTGCATTTTTAGGATTTAAATTACTGTATTGTAAATCACGTAGCCTTCACTCTTCAGTGACCTAGTTTAGAGTTGAATTAATGTGATATTGTGTATGTTTGTGTCCTATGACAAGTTGAACATCTGACATGTGTTTATTATGGAGAGAGAGAGAGAGAGAGAGAGATATTTTATATCCCTGATATTAACCAATGGAAAAAATAATTTATTGTTTTGACTTAGATATTTTGATGTCGTAATATATAAAAAAATATTTTCCCTTTGTAGTTGTAAAAGGGCCAGGCAGTATTCAAATGATTCCACACAAGGAGAAAGAGTAAACATCATTATAGAAGATGTAGAGGAGGAAGAAGAAGGAGATCAGGAGGAGAATTCACAGCGACCCATATATCTGCTGGACTGTAAGGAGCATGTCTGGTCTGTAGCATTTGGGGCAAGCCAGAGCCTACAGGACAACACCCAGTCATGGAAAAGATTGAAAAGCAACAGCTGTACTCTGCTGGCTACAGGGCTACATTCGGGCAGGATCAAGCTATGGGACTGTAGCACAGGTCAGTGGGTCACATTATGGCTCAACGCTACTCTTTGCAAGTAGACTCGTCCTTGCACTGTGATTAGTAGAGTCTTGCCATAAGACAAGAATCTGTCACCCTGGTCACAATTTTTGGAGAGAATTTCTATGATTCTCATTACAATAAAACACAATTCAATAAGGACACCTGAGTTAATCAGCCCTCTTATGTTAAGCCAATCATTTCAAATATGATCCATCAATGTAAAGAAAAAAATTCAAGTCAATAGTTTATAATGCACTGTAGATTAATTTGAAATCAATTCAAACAGGTAACCTGCTCATAGAGCTTTTGGATCACAAGGATGTGGTTCGTGGAATTAGCTTCGCTCAAGATGGTAGTCTGTTGATGGCGTCGGCAGCCCGGGATGGTACGGTGAAGCTTTGGGACCTGAAGGATGACGGCAACATGTACTGTACCCTCAGAACAGGCGCCAAGTGGAACAATAGCTGTAAATGGTCTCACGACTGTAAATATTTGGCTGCAGTTGGAAGTAATAAAATGGTTGGTATTTCACGTAGTTAGCAAACTTTAAGAGTATTTTTTTAAAATAGTAAAATTATTGGTATGTTATTAATTTAACAAACTTTTAGAATTTTTAGAGGTTAATTGAAATGAAGTTTGGCTATAATGTTTTCTTTTATAGGCTGTGATTTGGAAAATGGATGAAACCAATAAATCTAAGCAGCTGAGGGGTCACTTCCATGACATCCAGTCATGTGACTTCTCTCCAGATAGTGCTTTGTTTGCGACTGCTTGTTATGATACTCGGGTGATCATTTGGGATCCATATACTGGCGATATGTTGTTGGAATTAGGGTAAATTTTCTGTTCAAAATCATTTTGAGGATCCCATTAACACTGTATATCTGGTTATTTTTTAGGTGATCTAGTTTTCATATCACATTCATACCAGTACCTTAAAAAAATTCAATCTGCTAAAATTGTGTATGCTTTTAGAAACTTTTTAAATCATAAATAATTATTATATAACAGGCTATAGGAGCTTAAAAGTTTACATATTTATCTTTGTATAAGACAGTAAATCAGTGTTTGTTTTTTACCAGGCACCTGTACCCGCCACCTCGCCCTATATTCGCCGGTGGGGCCAATGACCACTATGTGCGCAGTGTGTCCTTCAGCAAGGATGGATTACACGTGTGTTCAGTGGCAGATGATGGGTAAATATCCAGTGTATTGTTTTATCAGAACCTGGCAGTTGCAGTTGTGTCTGTTATAATTAGTGACAAACACAGAGTTTTTGCATACATATGCAATATATGTACAGTTTTCAATTCCCGTAAAAACCTACTGTGCTGATAACTATCCTAGCTCTGACTGATATTCTGTAACTGATGAAAGTGTGAGGTCAGATGTTTCACCTGTAAGATGATAAATGAGTTAATTTGAATTGACTGTTCTTAGATATGTAAATATGGTTCTACAATTTTCTTTCACATACAGGTACCTGCGTGTTTGGGATCTGGAAGATTCTTGTGACCCACAATACATTGCTGAACATCAGAATGCTTTATGTTGTTCATTCTCCCCCCAGGATCATCGAATCTCAGTGGGGTGGGTATTTTTTAATTATATTTTTATATGCATAACAAGCTTAATTCTTTACATTGATTTTATCTGACATGTAGGTTGCAAATACATGTAATCACATATTTATTACATTTATATATTGTTAATTCATTAATTATTGACTAAAAACTGACATTTTTACCAACTTGGCAGTTTTTTGTCAGGTATGAAAAAAAAAAAGAAAGGACAAAATAATACTATTAGTACCCTAGAAAGACTGGTTAATTTTTTGTAAACACTATTGCTATGCAGAAGTCTTTCCATGTGATTAAGGCCTTTTGATTTTATGAAAATGTGTGCCGCTTAGTGTGAGTTTTTGAATTGATTCCATATTCTGGCCAGAAAGCATCCTTTTGGAAGAAACGTAAGACTCCTCTTTTAGGGGAAATGCCATAAAAAATGATTAAAACAAAAGTCGATAAGGAGCCACAATGAGGATTCAATTTTTTTTCATATTGAAATATCAGAATTTAAATTAAAAAAAAAAAGAAAATCTCTGGTATAGGAAGGGCCATAATTTGATGACACAATGGGGATTCAAAATGTTATCAGAGCAGAAAATGTTTTAATCAACTTTTTAAGTAATAAATTTATAAAGAGAAAGATACAGATAATTTTTATCCTTACTCCGTGAGAATTCAATACAGATCAAATTGATAAACTGCTGGGCACTTCTTACATGGCTAGACTTGTGTGAACAGCTACATGTATTTACCAGTACATGTATTTTGGAGTGAAGTTATCGCTAATTTCTGTTATGTTGTCACAACTGGTCTTTTAATTTAGCTTCTTTTGACACTGTGTAAAAAAAAACTTTATTTTTCTATAATGCACATAACTTATGTGGATTTGAGCCAGCAGTTTTATTGTTCACATCATGGATCACGAATCCCACTCATTGATGATCAGTGTGTTGCTGTATCCCACCACTATATTAATGACACAATGAACCGTCAAATTCTAATGCAAATAGAATGCAGCATTGCAAATTAAACTGTTCAATGTGTTTTAAACTTGGGACTTAATCAAATGTTTTCAAATGAATACCCAAATTTCAAAGAACTTCAGTTTTGTTTATGTAATTTTTTTCAGATGGAAACAGTATCTCATAAACTAAACCAATCCATGTAGACAAAAAATTCTTTAGGGCCATATAAATTATATAACAAAAATGTTACCGGTACATATCATAAACGAAATACTGGTACATGTTTTAAAGTGGTGGAATGCAAATACACATGTAATACATGTAGATACTTAGTGATTAAAACAAATTGAAAAAATGTCTTGTTATATCTTCAATTGACCTTCTGAGGTCAAGGGTGATTTGCATTGGCTGTTTTGTTCTGCTACAGTTGTGGGAGCTGAGATGCTGGCAGAAAGAGAACTTTCTGGTCCAGCCGATCACTGAATGGCTTTGGCCAATGAGGGGAAAAGGCTTCGGCCATTCAATCTGCGTGATTATGCTGCTTTGTATCTTTATTGAAATAGGTACAAGGTTTGTAACTCCAGGATTTTAACAATTATTATATTTCAGCAAAAAAGATGATGGAAATGTGATTTTCAAACATTTATCTCATGTTTAATAACATATACTATGCTTACATGGAATTGTTTTTGTAACTTTTTTGTAAGAATTAAGTAAAAATTTTGAAGAAAAAAATTACATTATTATACAGATATTATCTAATATGTAGATTAAGGAATTCAATATGTTACAAGTTAAATCTTTTTCCCTATGAAATTCTGAGGAGAAAAAATTCTTTACAAGATAAGTTGGTTGTAGAGCACTAGCTCTGTTCATTAGAAAGTGCACGTATAAAGTCGGAGTGATTTTATTGTAGAAATCGAACGGGAGGAGTTGTCTTCTATGCAATGCCTCGATGCGTTCCTGCTCTGCAACAGCTGTGTCGAGTGACCATCAGAAAACAAGTTATTTCAACCAAAGTAGATCATTTGCATCTCCCCGTGCGGCTGAAGGAGTTCCTCAAGTATCATGATCTGTGATTTACGTGAGATTTCCCAAAAACTTTAATTTCACTCACACTGTATTTGATGATACATGTATATAAACCAAATATGGAATTTTTCTTGAATGCATTTTGTGCTTGAATCTGTATGAAATCCCTTCTACTTTGAGAGGGAATTCTGTTTATTTACCTTTTGTTACTGTTTGTTCTTGAACGGCAAGTCTTTCTTTAGTTATGTGATGGTTTTTTTACTTGCATATGTATTTATCATTTGAAAAATTTAGATGCTAAAGACATTTGACAAGAAATAGTAAGGTTATTTTGATTATGTTAACAATTCATATTTGTTCACTTGTAAATCATAGTATTTGGTGGAGGACAAAATCTTCAGAAACTCAAAGGTTTACCTCAAATTTAGATCATCTTGAGTGTTGTGTTCTTTGAAAAGAATTTCAATCCTCCTTTTCTTGTGTGCCTTATTTGATCCATATATTATATGACTGTTCATTTGTATAAATGTATTTATAATGTTATCATGTTGATTAATAAAACACAGTGATTGATAGAATCTATTGTTAAACACTCAAGATCAGTAAAAATTGACAACCACAAATATGGATGTATTTACAAACAGCTTTGTTATTCCCTTGTACTTTATATTTTGTCAAAAAAAAAGAAGAAGAAAGACTGGGTGGCAGGAAACAGAGATATATCTACAGCTATATTATAAAATTTAATACTCATATACGCTGTACAAAAATATAAACATTATCTTTTCCCCCTCTATAAAGTATGTATAAAGCAACGATGTACATATACACTTTTTCTGGGTTGTTGATATTTTCCAATTGCATATGAATCACGTCAATAGTACAGTGGAGACATTCCTTGGACTTAAATTGTTAAAGATTTTTTTCTTTATGTTTTAGCATGGAACATTTCTGATTCTGGATTTCTATACTGATGACTTGTATGTCAGGTTTAAGTTTCACATGGACTACACTAACCTTTGTACAGCAAAATTATGGTTATTGTGACTTTTCCTTCCATAAAGCATTAAAAGTAGTCAACTTCGGTCAAGGCATCGTATTGCATTTAAACCTTGCTGTTTTATTTCAAATTACGGTAGAGGTTGTTAAGGTAATTGTTTGCACAACTTGCTCATTGAAGTGGCTATATTTACACACCAATATATGTATTATTTGATGAACTAATATATTGTATTTGATGTATCAAGTATCTTATTAGTGAGATTTTGTCAGTTGTCAATTTAAGTATTTCACCCATGCATTTTATCTTTAAAAATTTTCCTTACCCTCTTCGACATGCATTATAATCATATGTTGGTTGATACCAAATTTTAGGCTCTTAAATTCTTTGCTTTGTACAAAAAACCAATTTTTCTGGATACAAGAAAATTCATAAACTGTGCGAAAACTTAAATCAGTCTTATACCAAAACAAATACCAGTCATGATAAATCTAGCAAAAAATATATGGCTGTATCAAGCCACTTTAATTGGCTAAACATATATATATATATAGTTGACATGTATATCAAACAATCAAATCCTAAGCAGTATTCAATGTTTATAATTAAATTGCTATGCAAATATTTCGAAAATTGATGAACTGAAATAATGCAAAAAGACTCCTTTTTAGACCAAGGGAAAACAGAAACAATTACTTATAGAATTGTAAAAAAGTTAAAAATTTTACATTGTTGATGAAAATCAATATGAAATTTCTATTTTAAGTTTGTTGTAAAAAAGTATTTTCATTTAAATCTTCATTGGAAAACAGTAAATTTTTAAGATACATATATAAATATCTGTTGACTCCCAAACATTAAATGAGTCAAGTATTTAAAGCATAAATATGTTTGCAATGTACAATGTACATAGAAAAAATCATTAAGGTTCTTTAAAATGGAAATGTAAATTTTTTTAACTAAGTCTAGTGATATTTTCTGTTCAAGTTAAGTTTTTGTTTTCAAGTCTACTTTATACAATAAAACCTGTAAACTTTTTGATGTTGATGTTTTATTGTGGAACTAAATTTCTTTTCATAGAAGATGTAGCACAAAAGCAAAATTATATGAAAAATTATATGAAAAAAAGATATTAATATATACCTTTTCCTCGCTATGAAGACGATGGCAAGTTTATTGTCCCCTGATATGGCAACTATACAGTTAAACTCAATATCTCGAACACCGATATCTCATATACAATTGGTATGTCGAAGTGATTTATAGGTCCGAACCACTTATTTTTTAAAGTATTTTACCCTCGATATCTCAAATATTCAGATATCTTGAAGTTTATAAACAGTCCCATCTAGTTCGAGATGATGGAAGTTTGAATGTATTTCACAAGCCGAGGAAAATAGTTGCTGTCGAGGGGAACAAAAACCTGATAGTGTCCGAATACATGTAGTCAGTAAATAAGTATTTTATAATACCGATGAAAACTATATTTTTGGTAATGCAGATTTTCTTGATGGTAATAAATTAGAGTTATCAGACTTTGTATTTTACGTAGCAACTCGGATTACACCAGAGGTGTTTTGAAATTAACGGGTGAATAGTTTCTACTATTGACTATTCACAATAAGGAGATAGCATGGAAACTATTTCACGGTTAGGTAGAATAGCATGTTTGTTGTAATTTTACATATAAAATTTTCACAGAGGTATGCTTACATCTTTAAAAAAAAATGAACATGAACTTTGATGTACATGTAAAACATATCTTAAATCTAGGAATAATTTCTCATTTTTTGTGCAAAAATTTTTTTTAAAGAATTGATAAAACAATTAATGCAATGATTACAATGTATTTACATAAGAAGTCACTAGCGTAGAGGACATCAGCTGACCCTTTTTCAAGTAAATCCATTTTTATTAACTCCAAACAATGTGCAAAGCTGTAAATCTTTTTGAGTTTCATGGAATGAATCTCAACATGCAAAAAGTATACAACTAATGAATAAACAACGGGTATCCTAATTTTGTACGTATTACTGTTAATAACAACATGCAATAATTTGAAAGCTTATATGAATAATAAACATTTATTAATTGATATAAAAACATAAATATTTTTATACTGAAAACACAATTTAAATTAATTTGTTTATTTATAATTTAAGCACTATCTACATGTAGATCAAAACTGATAATCAAACAGATTGCAAAGAATTCCAAAACTCTTATAGATGAAGACTGAAACGTCTTTTTCACTGCTTGCCTCTGCATGTCAGTTTAATTGGAATCAACACAAGTCTTGTATGATTTGGGTGATATCCTTTGCTACAGCCTCTCCATCCTCCTCCTGTAGGAAGGACTCGTGTGTCCCATTGTAGAACTGGAGACTCACATTGCCAGTGCACCAGTCCTTCAGCCCATAGTCCAGTGGTACATTCCCAGAGTGAGGCAGTTCAGATTTCACCCTCAACAGATGAATGTCCCCTGAAAGCAAATATTTATATAAATATGATAAAGTAATCTCCTGCTTTGTTCCTACCTGTATAAAATACCTCCCCTATTCATAAATAAAAGTGTAAAGTATCCTTCTTCAAATCTAATGAATTCACCCTCCCTCAACAATGTCACCAACATTTAATGCAAAAGTTGGTGGGGAACAAAGGAAGGCATTTAATAAGTGGAGATTAGTGTATAGTTATTGTCAAATATTTACATTTGCAAATATGTTTTCCTTATATGAACCTATAGAATAGCGAAAACATTCAATTCTGTATGAACTTTTTCATGACGTCACAATGATCATAGCACGCATTTATCGCTTGGATTTTTGTAAACATAAATCTTGGTAATTTTAACAGTTCTGAACGATTTGTCTTTCTCAAATCTAAATATAAGTAATAAATAGCAATGTTAAAAAGCTCACCGAGATATGAAGATGGTTGGTATGTGATCAAATCTACTGAGAAGCCCTTTGGGCTTCACAGGATTTGATCACGTGACCAACCAACTTCATATCCCAGTGAACTTTATAAATTGCTGTTTATTTCTTAAATAGGATCCCATCCAGCCTATATTAGCAAAAAAATCACCTCTAAATTTCTGGCTTGTGCGCTGGTATTTGTACGCCATGTGTACACTACTGATGAAATCTTTGGCAGCTTCTAGTCTCTTTAAACGAATTATTTCTTCTGCAGCATCACCAAAGCCATAACTCTTACAGGGAGTCAGAAATCCCCTAATTTTCATTTTCTCCTTGGCGACAAGCCATTTGGATTTAGCTGGGTTTGGACTGCAAATTAAATTAGGTTTCTATTTATATAATGTTATTTTTCAGTGAATTGTTTATCTCTGGCAAATGGTTAGTTTACAATAATCATACATTTCATTTTTTAATTACCTGACAAGAACTCGTCCAAAGGTCATATCAAGGACCAGATCAATGCGCTCTTGTATTGTTTTCAATGAAAGCAGAATCTTCATGATCAGATGGTGGTTTGGAATGGATGCATACATCTGGAGAAAGTTGACTAGGGCTCCACACTCCAAGTAGACCAATTTCTGTTGAAGAAGGAAAATATGTAATCACCAATTAAAATGATTGGTTAAAAAGGGGTCATCTACTCATTACAGCTAGAGCACCATGCAATGTAAAGAGAAGCATGTCTGTCCATGACAAGACCACACTTCTACATGACTGTATACTTTCACACTAACTATTCTTTTAACCAAGGTGACCTGATTATAGTACTTAGTGTGTCTAATAAGAAGAGTGAATATCCTTAATATATACATTATATAGCAGAATAAACAATACCAACTTACCTCATCTTCTTGGGATGCTGCCTGTGTTCCTTGTTTAAACTGACTATGAAAGTAAGCTGGACCTCCATCTAACAGAATCAGGCACCCAACCTGTAAAATATATAGGTAGTACACACACATCTTATTCAGTTAAAGACCCAATCTTTATCAATTCATTGAAACTCAACTCCTGAGTAGTATGTTGTAGATTGCCTTTATGGTAAATATTAATGAACTGAAAAAAAATTTCTCATCTTACACTGTACTTACTTTTGATCCTTGTTCTTGTAACTGAATTGCCATCTCTATCGCAACCAATGATCCAAAGGAATACCCAATCAAATAGTAAGGCTGCTCTTGGTCGTACATCTGTACTGCATTTTTGTAATAACTGTAATAAAAATCAACAAAATAATTTGATAAGGAGCATATATGCTCTATTAGTTATATAACTCTGAAAAAACTTCCTGCAAATATGCATATTCCTTTGTCAACAGTACTACAAAACTCTAAATTCAAAGAAAATTAATACAAGTGAAAAACTGTCAATGTGACAGCAAAAAGTTTTCTTTTATGTGAATTGTATCCATAATCCATGTCGACCCTGAATTGATAAACACTACCTACTGTATCCAGTGAAATGGAGTACCATATATGCAATATTTTGCCAAAAAATGACTCAGTTCAAAAGCTGGTATTTTTTCCACAAATTATCAGAAATCAAAATCCTAGCAATATGCACACCTCTGATATATGTACAATTGATCTGCAAAAGAGCAATTTCCTACCTTGAAAACTGTAGGAGGAATTATCCGTACAATGAGGGTACCCTATATGCAATATTTTGCCAAAAAATGACTCAGTTCAAAAGCTGGTATTTTTTCCACAAATTATCAGAAATCAAAATCCTAGCAATATGCACACCTCTGATATATGTACAATTCATCTGCAAAAGAACAACTTCCTATCTTGAAAACTGTAGGAGGAGTTAACTGTACAATGAGGGTACCCTTTTGGCAGCCACCCGCCATTTTCACCATTTTAATAACCATATTTTTCTGTTGGAAAACCCGGTTAAAAATCAGAATTTTCTGGTAATATGCACATCTACTCATTTTGTCCTAAGTGTTATGAAATTCAGTGTAGCAGTATAAGGGGAGTTGCACTTACAGAAAAACAGGACTGAGAGACTGACTGACTGAATGACTGATGAACGGGTCAAAAACATTATACCCCTTGCATCTTAATTGCAATGTTTGCATTTAATAAGAAAAAATAAATTGTATGACATAAAAGTAGTATGGTACACCTGTCAATATTAAAATCAAAATATTTTTACCATATTGGAATTTTCAAATTTATACATGAATAATTACATCGTAATGAGTAAGTTAATCAATTTCCCTGTAAAAACCTTGTTTATTTTAGATATGTTAATTAACTAAAATTAATAAAATTTTCAAAACAAGGTAAAAGAAAGTCTTCAGCGAGTTAGTAAAGTGGATTATAGGTATATTATTTGTGTTCTATGCAAAGCCTGACAAATATGCCTCCACCATTATTGTGAAACAACATCAAAGTATTATTTGGAAATTCATTTCCAGGTTAAAGAACATTTTTTCTAGAACAAGGCAGTTTTACCTAGCTACACTCTGGATTGAATCATTAGGAGTCATTGAGGTTCTTTGTATACCACAGAACTGGTACTGGAGCAAACCTCCAAGGGTTTTTAGCAGTTTCAGCTTTCCTTGTAAACATATGCAGAATAAATGTTTATAATTCCAACACTAACTACTGTTAAAAATAATTGAGATTTTGATCATCTCAAAGAGATCCACTAAAATAATAAACATAAGAATGGAAAGCATTTTAGAGATCTTTGATTTGACCTTAACCTCTGTCTGAAAAATTTTGCATTGACATAGAACTATACTTCAAGGTCACTGCAACCTTTACTGTCTGCCACTCTAAAGGACAAATCTAAGCAAGATGGGCCAAGGAAAGAAAAATGATTGTCCAATGTTGGATTTGAAAGAGATATGCTATGACCTTCACATGTGATTTAGAAACATGGTTTAAGGTCACCACATACCCTTTACCAAAGAGCACCCTTTCTGTGAGGTATGAGCCGGACATGGATAAGGAGAAAATATGTGGCCCGAACAAGGATTTTACTGACTTTTTACCCTAAGGCAATCTGTCAGTAAAGTATGAGCCAAATTGGCAATGCAAGAAATAAAAGACAAGAGCAGACATACCAGTGATAGGGTGTACACAGAACAAAGCTGGCCGCTTCCTGGATTCATTCAGTGGGACAATGGTTGGCTCTGTAATACTTGGTGTCAGCAGTGACTTCAGAGCGGGACTGAAGTGTGGGGTGGTCGGTGTGGAGTAAACAATCAGGCTCATCTTTGCCCCTTTCTTATAATTAGAGATAGCCGAAGGAATCGTCAGCCTCGGAATCGCAAGGTGGGTCGTCTTTTTAGGGAGTCTAGGCATAAAAATGTAAACAAACACATAACCTTGCAGCTGGTTTTCAGGTTCATTTGAACAAAATCAAAATATAAATCATTTGATTATTTATCTAAAATATTAATAAAAAAAAAAATATTTACAAGTTTTTAGTGAATTCATCTGTGTGATCGGCGGTGAATCCAAACATTGGAGTAGAGGTTATGACCTTTGATACTGCATCAGTCTCGTCTGTGATTGTAATAATTGGGGTGACCATAGGAATACCTAGTTTGTCAGTGGTGGTATCGAACACATCATCGTAGTCCTGAAGGTTAATCTGTGGCAGGTAAATAAGTCTGACTTCATCTGAAGGCTTGCCGCTTAGTTTGGCTGGAGTAACTGTCTGGGCAATGTTCAAGGGATTGTAGCTGTCAAACTGATTTTCTTTGTCGGAGCAGTCATTGACAAGAAGGGAAAAATCCTAAATGAAAATATGAATGACCCAAATCAAGTAAACATTAAGGGGTTGATGAAAATCACAACAAATCAAATTTAATTAAAAAAAACCCAGACATTAGGTAAATAGTTGGCAATGACCTTAATTCTCTTGCTTCAAGGTCACTACCCTAACTGTACCTACAAGCGCTCTTTGAAGTATAAATCAGATTATACATTAAGGGATACATATTAGAGAGCTATTAGCCAGAATTTTTACAAAGAAAGCAGCTTTCGATATTTTTTTTATAAAAAAAATGAAACAAATCATTTCATCCTGTAAAGATAGATCTAATCATATGAGTTTACTTTAGGTTTTGTGGAAATTGCACTTTGTAATCTCTGCATCGCAATGACATCTGCTTCCATCATTTCTGCTATGCTTTGGTTGTTAGCATTCACTATTGGGTCTTCAATAGCTGAGAGGATCTGAGCCAGCTCCACTGGATGTGTAAAATGTGACCGCTCAGCCAGATTGTACTTCAATCCCTGCACTTCAGGAAAACCTTCCTTGGAGATCTGGAAGGGTTTAATCATGAATAAATTTGAATCGTTCAAGTAAAACATATACAGCAAATACAATAATTTCAGTCATTTTAAGCTGTTTGACCCCAAAATAAAGCGCATTTATAGTTACTATATTGTATGATTAGTGCTGGTTCTTTTTTTTTTTTAAAAATATGATTATTTTGCTACCTGAAAAGATGGAGAGTGGTCCCAGAACAACATTATATACCTCTGCTATACAGCCGTTCTGCATGTTGTACAGAAACAGCTGGATGTCCTCCAGGCTCTTCCTCATGAAGCTGGTGACGGCCTGGGAGAGGTCAGGGACCACCAGGGAGCACTCCTTGCTCAGCGAGATCTGTTCACGGGGAGTGGGCAGTGTGCAGAATATCGCCTTCCCATTGTCTGCTGTCATATCAATGGCTGACTGGAAATCTGTAATGATAAATCATTGGTCCATTTCCATTCAATTCATGATCTGAAGGAAGGTTCATCATTCCTGATCTTTCTTTATCAAGCTGCTGAAGATTGGACACAATGTCCTAGTATAATAATAGTATAATTAAACCCTGTGAAAAAAGACAAGTTCATTTAAACAAACTCTTCTACAACATCTGGTACTAACCAGCACTAGTGAACTGGAGGACCACATCACACCCCTCTCCTTGTGTTAGTGTCTTGATGTTTTGTTCCAGCCTTTCTCCCGACAACACCCTTACATAAGGGAACAAATTGTCAATCACATCTCGGACTTCAGCATCATAACTGGATGTAAATATAGTGACCTCCATCTCATTGGCTAATGCCATCAAGTATACACAAAGGGTATCTAGGAGAAAGTACAAGTATATTCATCTTTCAATGTGTTAATTATGCATATAAAAGTTGACACAAAGTCCTTAAATTAATTATTCTAGCACCATGTTATCTTAAATCATTCCTCAACTGGTATTGGGTTATATAAACCTAATATTTTCTATCAAATTGTGTCAGCTTTAATATAAGATTGGTGTTTGAAGAATTTTGCAATTTTCTGAATGAAATGAGTATGTTTTGATGTAAGATTTACCAATAGGAGGCAGTATCAAGAGTGTATTGTTTTCTTTGATTTTGGCAACATCCAGAAGTAGATATACTGCTAACATGTATGGAATCAACTGCTCCAGGTCTTTTGGTGTCCAACCCATACTTAGGGGGAATTCTCTTCCTTCAACTCCTCTCTCTGTATGAAATTCACACAAAAAATTTAACAATCAAAGTTTGATTTGATGCATGTGCACAGTTCTTACTAAAACAAGATTTACTACCCAACCTGTAATCAAAACAATCCCAATGACTTGTTCCTTTGCGTTTTCCCCCTGGTATATCAGTACTCTGTGGTTTTCCTCTGACACCGAGTCTATGGAGTACACCATCAACAGGCTGACTCGGGAATTTTCTACTCCTTCTAAATTTGCCACTCTCTGTGTGTTTCTGTTCTTCAGTTGACTCACTTTAGTGTGGAAAACCACGCCACCTGCCTTGCTAAGTCCTAAAAAATTTGAAGTATACAATCCTCATTTGGTTAACATGGTAGTTGAAACCTTGAAAGACATTTTTTATAAATTACAAAGAACATAATATAAACATGTCATAAACGGTATAACAACAAACCTGAACATCTCTCCACTACTGCGAGCATGTTGGCACAGTCCTTGACTTCCTTCATGTGTAAGCTGGGGCTGATCCAGATCCTCAGAAGTGGTCCCTCTAACCCCTGGGTGGAGAACTCCAACAAAGTATCCAGGAAATCCAGCCAGCCATCCTCCCACATGATTTCTGTCTTCTCCAAGAAGAGCCTATATAATTAACAACAGGAATTCAGGTTCAATGTGTACCGGTACCCTGTGTTCATCTCAGTATATGTGACTAAACAAAATAACAATGGTTCAGTTAAGTCAGCACAATGTCAGCATGGAAATACAGCATGTGAAAGATTTGATGTTTCTGTAATATAGCCAGGTTTTAATTGTATATGCATCATCTTTTATTCAGAAATAGTGGGTTGAGAACAAGCACTCATTTTCCTCAGCATGACAAGCCTTGAGTCCTGGGTACAGTTTGCAGGCCCTACCTGTCATCCTCATCATCATTACTGCCTTTCAGGTTCTCATTAATATCAAGGTCATAGCCGGGTATTTTGGGTAATGTCACCATTTCTTCAGGTTCATATATCTTGTACTTTCCACTGAGGAGCAGAGTTTCACCTATGTACAAGTGAAGATATTATTACTGTATTATCCCCCTTTTGCAACCAATACATTAAAAACAGCAAAATTATTGGATTCCATGGCTGATTTTTATACATCATAACATTTTTGTAACAAAAACTAATTGGAGTCAGATGTATAACCATGAATAACGCAGATTAATTTGGGCTAAATGGCTTCAAATGCACATCTTTTTTCAACATAAATGTTCATGTGAATTATGCATCGTACCATCCTTCTCAATCACAAAGGATTTTTTGCCAGTCTGTACATATATTGTGTCAGTGTTGAGAAGATTTTCCTGACTGGATTCATTCAGAGTCCACACCATGTCATACAGCTCCATTCCATTGACCAGTTCATGGGTCTGGAAAACAATTTGACAGGGGGATCCAATATGACCTTTATATTTTGGTTTTGTTTTTTTTAATTAAAAAGTTGATGTGATGCAAACTGTGTTCTTTATTGAAAGTTGTACAAATACAAAATACTGCAACTTAACCTTGTTATGTTTTTCAGATATAGCGATCAGAGCATGATACAGGAGCAAGCCCTGTGTGGAGTGGATGCCATCGGTCTCTATATCACTGATACTGTAAGGAACCTCCACGTCATCCTTCACTGTCAATTCAAACCTCCACAAGCTCAATATACCATACCACGCAATGGCAAAAGATTGAAATATCTTACCAATTATCATTACTATTATGATAAGATTAAAATCTGTTATTCAAAATAGTTGTAGAGTAACTAATTGAATAGAATGACTTTACCCCTGCAGTAGAACTCTGGCCACTCTGGAATTAACCACGACTGAGTGTGATCCCACCTAACGAGCGGACTGATGGGCGGGGCAGTGACATCCACAGGGAAGGACACATCGTACAGACATTCCACTGACACATCATGTCCTAGCAAAATATAAAACAGCAACTATAAATTCAATTTTGATACCGTAGAAATTTTTATGTTTTTATGAGGTGCTTGAGATCTTCCGATGAGAAACACTTTAAAAAGTTTCACTGTAAAAGGTGTCACAATTTATAGTATAATTCTTTGTAATCATTTCAATTTTCCTCTATTGTCGAGATAAACATGAATTTCAATTCATATTGTTAAAATATACATGCTTGCATCACATTATGACTTGCCCAATAAATGAATCTCTCCAAACGTTTTCAAGACAGACTTGAGGTCTCCTGCACATGGAATCGGATCAAACACGAAGTGTTTCTCCAGTCTGCGTGACTGGGTGAATCTGGACAGGCTGAGGTCCACTAGGGTTGTGTCCACTGGTAGAGTATTCAGCACTGTAGTGACTGTGGCAGGCGTGGTCAGGACCCTCCTCAAATAATCCCAGTCAAACAAACTGCTCACACTGGACTGGCAACCAATGGCATAGTCCTGAGAGAGGCTTATCATGTTCTTTGACCTAAGATCATGCATGCATTTTCAAATACTATAATTTTAAGTTACAAGTGATTTCACTATCAGTGACAGTCGCATATTATACACAAGTGTGTACTAAACAAGAGACATTACAGTAAGCTAAATTATTATATCTTAAGTTTGAAAAATTATTTTCACCTGTACTTGGGGCTATGTAGTATCTCCCTTGCTTCTCTTTCCAAACCATCAACAATCTCAGTCATCAAATCACTGTACAGAGCGAGTCTGCCAGGTAACTCTGTGTAGTAACCCCCTAAAACAGTAAAGATTTCACTTAACAAAGGGATGTCTTTTAAATTAAGAAAATACAAATAACACTTCGGACATCCACATCGTGTTACTTTTCTGCGTAAAGCGAAAGGCTTTACAGCTGTATGAAAATCTACCAATAAACCAAAGGGAATACAGTTTTTTCCACACAAATGCAGATGCTTGGTATAGATTGAGTTTATTCTGACCTTTACTATGAATTGTCCTCAGTACTTCTTCCTTGTTGGAGGTTTCCACCGCTATAACAAAAGTGTCCTGAGAGACCGCTGATAAGACCCGGGTGAAGGGACCCAGGCAGTAGATCTCATCTGGATCCAGAGTCACTCTGTACACAGACTGTGTCTTTCCAAGATCTGTCAGAAAACCATTGTACATGTATTTAACAAATTCTTCACTTTTTAATCTCAGAAGTGTCAGTATGTGCTCAAGATTTTTAAAGTCTACTTCAATTACATGTACGTGTATATGTAAACTACAGTGAAGCGTTATGGGAAAAATGCCTTAAAGAATTGAAAAATCTCTTAAATTTATAAAGTTAGATACTAGAGAATTCTTTGAGAAGTTTCCCAATCAAGTATGCCAGTCCAACACACTGTTCCCTGGAAAGGCAGCCATCTTGATAGGCAGCTACAATTTCTGACAGCCCACATCCAACTACTCCTTGAATCTGAAGTTTTGTTTCTCTCATTATGTCCACAATGCCTATTCAAAATGATAAAAAATTTATCAATGGAATCATTGCTGAATGATAAAACAGTGCATTTTATGCAAACATGCCAAGAGGTAATTAAAATTGGATTTTATAAATTCTTCCATCACCATAAGAAAATTTTGTTTAAGGCTGAAACTAATAATTACTTTTCTTAAGCTCTCAATAAAAATTAAGATTAAATAGTTATCTCTTAATTTTCTATTGTGTAAGGTATTTGAAAAACAAAATTGTGCTAACTTAAGATACTGTTTTTATAGCACAGTAGCAGGGTTTTCTCTAAAAATTGAAGTAGGAGGAAGAAATTAAATAGTAGAAGGGGGTTCTGAAGGTTTAGCTTATAGCTAGATTGTAGTTGAAGCAAAAATAGCCAGGTAATTACGTCATTTTATACGGGGGAATTCCCCGCTCCCCGGGTCTTAGAGACAACCCTGACAGTAGTGACATTTCTGTGCTTGTTAGGGAGATATTTACCTATTAAGATGATAATAGAGAAAACAGTTCCTTGGTGAACATTTTCAGTGCATAACTCTCCTCTGTAGAAGTCTTCCCATGGCAATGTATCGTCAATTTTGGACAATATCTGTAAAATTTGATTTTTCATATAATTTTCATGTACCTCCAGGTACATTCACTTTAAACCATTCCTTTGAAAATTTATTGTTGTTACAAATTCTGATATGTGTTATACATGAATATCAAGTAAATAATTTTATGCTGACAACTTCTTTAATCTTTTGATTTTGATTTTATACCTGCTGAGAATGTTGAACAGATTTCATAAAAACAGGTATGTCCATAAGCGATGAAGAAAGGTCCAGTTTTCCCCATGCAACATCTCTCAGAATCAGCCATATTGAAGGAATCACAGAGAGGTTATTTGAGACTTTATGCACATCTTCATCTACAATTTCAAATAAAGTCTGCAGCTAACACAAGTTAGACTGATAAAATATTTGGTAATTCTTTTTTTTTTTAAATTGTATATCATTTTACCATTTGGTCCAGACTCTGTCACTACATAACCCCGAACTTTTCGTTTAGGATCATGTGACAGCAAGGAGTGGGACAACAGAGCTAGGGAGGCTGCGTCATTTTTATTCTTTCGAACAAATTCCACGATGGTCTCCATTTCAAGCTCATTTCTGGCTTTGATTGTTACCAACTTGTGACTTGTGGCTGTGGAAATTATGTAATCATAAAAGACTTTGAACCTTGTGTTTATTGTAAAGCCTTTGCAACCAACAAAAGATTAACCATATAAAGTCACAAAATCATTAACCATATAAGGTTACCAAACCAGAACAATGTAGCCAGTCTGTTTTAACTGCTCACCTTGATTGCTGCAATGATTCCTGTAAGGCTTTAAGACCAAATGCCCATTTGCACCCCCATATCCAAAGGAATTCAAACTTATGTAGCCATCTGAAGAAAGTTTGATACTTTTCATGATTACAATAATCATGAAATTAGACATTTAATCTGTCATTTCTAATAACAGTAATGTTATCAAGAAACATGAAAATTGAAATCATAATAGATGAAACTAGGTGTTTGTTTCAAGATGCAACACAACATTGTGACACACATGATGTATGTATGATGTTGGAGATTATCAGTAACAACACATTTTCAGGTGCCAGAGTGAGACTTGCAAGTACATGTATTTAAAAATTTGTGAATAAATATTTATGAAATTCAGTCAGAGACAATGAATACCTTTTATCTCCATTTTTCATCATTTGTATTGGTAAAAGGGGACAAAAATTCTATATGAGCCAATACATTTATTAGTAGTTGTTGAGTTACTAGACTGCTAGCTGTTACCTTCCAGAGCTGTAGCTTTGTCTACCACTTGGACTTTCCCTTCTAAAATGCCTTTAATGTTAGGATTGGGTGACTGGAAATTTATTTGGGGTGGAATAGTTCCATGTCTTGCTATCAGGACACACTTTACAAAGCTTGCAAATCCTGCAAACAAAAATTACATCATTAACTTTTTAGGAATAAACACAGTTTTTCACCAATGTTTTCCCCATGTTAAATAATTGATTAGATATTTACCTGCTGTAGCCTCACTGTGACCCATACTGGCTTTGACAGATCCAATCAACAATGGCTTCTGTCTGTTTTTGCACAAGGCCTCACAAATACCAGCTACTTCCACTGGATCTCCTGCCTATAACCAATCAATGTAATTATTCTGTCTATTCGATCATTTGAAATCATTTGATATCACTAGTAATAACTTACTGTCTTAAAACTTCCAAAAATGGCCAGATATCACTGAAAACATGAACCATACTCTCCCTAATTTGTTCCATCATCTACCATCCGGTCATGTTTAAAAATACATTTGTTGTTCATTTGTGTATTGAGCAATGTGGGTAAAACTTACTCGAAGATTGAACTTAGATGCCATCTTTGATTATCCAACTGCAGTTTACATAAAATGTGTTGCAACATTAAAACCATCACGTAACACGCATAAAAATTCATTTTCTCTATGTTTATGTGACCCAACAGTCATAGGAAGGAGATTAATATGCAGATTCCGGACCAAGGCTTGGAACATTTAATGTCCGTTTGATGATCAACAAACTCCTGCCACAAGTCATAATATTGGAATAAGTTGTTCTTTTTGCTTATCATCTTTCCCTGTCATTTCCACAAATATAGATATATGGTCATCTAAGAATCAATGAGCATGCACTAATGAATTCAACCATTGCTGTAAAACTTAAACCCTCTGATGCTCAAGACCAAACATATTCAAGATAAGTAGATTCTAAGAATCATTTGCTCAAGAACATCAAATGTCACAGATTACAAATGTTGCTTAAGTGACTCAAATGATTTAAAGACTTCAAGAATTAATTCATGTTTACTGTAAACCCTTCTATGCGGTACCTTAGTGCCTGTACTGTGAGCCTCCACATAAGAAATGCTGTTTACATCTATTTTGCATCTGTTGTAGATTTTGCTCATTAAATCTGCTTGTGATTGACTATTTGGAAAGGTGATCCCTAAAAAACATTTTGAGTTAGTTAAGAGAAAATAACATAAAAATTGATCGAAATATCAAATGTTGACATTATTTTGATTTCAAAGAATTGTAAATATTGACATCAATTCAGTGAGTATTTTCTGCATTACCTTCTGATTTGAAGCCATCACAGTTTGTCATGATATCAACAATGCTTAAGTACACACGTTTACAGATGCTCTCATTCCTGTTTCAAGAAACAACATCGATACAACAACTTCCACTGTATGAGGATAAATTATTTATATACTACGTAATTAACAATTCTGCTATTCTTATCAATTTTTGTTTTAACAGAATCTATAGATTGATCACTATTATGTGAAGTACTTGATATCTGCTGAATCAACATTTTCCTGTAAACAGGATTATATAATTTACAGTCTTACAGTCTGAAATACTGAACACATTATGTATGCTTTGCAGAAAACTTATGGCAACCAATTCATATAAGCATTGTGAAGCAATATCTAAAGTTTGAAATTGAGATATTCATTCAAGACACCTTGTCAGAAGAATGGATACTACTCCTTCAGCTCGTACATATCCTCCTGCCTTTGCATCAAAAACATTGCTCTGACCAGTAGGATTGAGCATGCCTAGCTGTGACATCTGTTGGAGGTAGCTCGGGTTCAATAAGAGGTTGACAGCTTAAAAAAAATGAACATCAGATTCAATGCATATAAAACTGAACACTGTCATGATGACAAGTAAAGTCTGACTTTCAACAAAACTTAATCTTTCCAAATATGATTATTTGACAGATGATTTAACTAATGGCGTCACTTTGGCTACCAGGTGGACATTCAAAACACTTTAAGCATAATACATCCTGTCCGGAAAGGATGGTCATTTAACAAAATTAACGTCTCTATTAGTATTTCATGAATGTAATTGTTGTCAGCCTTATATATCCTTGCAGTTGACCTCAGATGCCCTTACCTGTCACTAGAGCAAACTGACATTTGCCGGCTCTCAGATCATTGACGGCCATTTCCATTGCTGACAGACTGGAGCTACAGCCTGTGTCCACAGTCAGCATTGGTCCACTGAGACCAAAGTGTTCCATCAGGTGACCAGCCAGAGTAGGAACAGTAGTACCTTACAACCAATCAAGTAGTACAGTTCAATGAGTAGAAAGAAAGCAATTCAGTTTATTATTAGAAACGACAAGTAAGTGATGAAAAAGTAAAGCTGGAGGAATGCTGCTTACAAAGTCTTGAGTTGGCTCCTCTTGAAGTCTCCAGTGGATCATTGTCTGGCAGAAAGCAGGCAAGGTACAGTCCTGTGGAGTTATTCTGTAGCACTGGTGGACAGAGGCTGGAATCCACTATGCACTCTGCACAAACCTCTAGCAAGTGACGCAGCATTGGATTCATGTGATGAACCTAAGAAGTTTATTAACAGTTTTTCTGATGGTATCTGATATCAGTCAAGGAAGCAAATCTTCTAGGTCTTCAAATATACAATACCTCAGTTTCTTCAAAGTTAAAATAATCTGCATCAAACTTGTCCAAATTCTTTATCAGTCCAACTCGTGGTGGTGTCCCATTCAGCTCTTTTGGCCATCTTGTTTGTCCTATCATATCATTTCCTTTTATCAGATTCTCCCAGAACACCTGCACAAATCCAATGCTTTTTAAACCATTAAACCTTGGACATCTGGTCACTTGGCCCATTTAAGATTTTTTTGTAGCAGTGTTCATGATTTTGAAAATATAAAGTACACATGCAGGTACACTTAGGACCACAACTTTTAAATTAAAACAATTATAGATAAATCTGTTTTATTTGACATTTTATGATTATGACACTGACAGTCATCTTTATTATAAAACTGTTCTACAAAAAACATAGCTTTAAGGTCAAGATCTAGTAAATGAAAGGTGCCTACAGGTTTATGAAATTTAAGATATAAATTTTTTCCATGATGCTTCATAACAATAGCTTTGTTTGACAGGGTGTACCGCAGCTAAAATTTTTGGTAAACACAATGAAAAATCATGTTTTAAACTGTAATTTTTAATGAAATATGAAGGAATAGAGGAAGAAATTTCATAGTTTTGTCCATTTTGGACAAATAAAATAATATCTAGAATGCCTAAAGTCTCCCCCAAAACAGAATTAAACAAGCTCTTGACCTTCTCTTTAAAACGATGTCAAATTGAATATAGGTATCGGGATTACTTTTCCCATGATTTAACATAGAATGTCAAGAAATTGTTTAATTTTCTACATAATTCCTTTAAGCCGTTAAGTACGGGAAAAAGATTCTTCAAATCAATTATGACGTCATAATGGTTGTAGCACCAAAATGACACTCTGATCTTGACCTTAAAGAATTTAGAAAGCATCAGTATGAAAATGGTTAAGTACCCAGAATACTTACATCAATGTTCTCAGACTGTGGGAGCCTAGCAGCAATCCCTGCTACAAATACTTCACCCATGCCAGCTAAAAAATACAGATTGTAGTTAGCATTTTAAAATGTTATCTTTAGAATCTTGAGCTTCAGTGCTCTTGATTTTGAAAGACCAAAGCATTCATAATAACATAATGTAACAGGTGGTGGAAAGTCAAGACTCATATGGGACTTGAACCCAGGGCCTCTGGTTAACATGCCAGTGCTTGATCTAAAGTTGTGTGTGATATATTGACTGGCAGTCACACACCTGTTCACTCAAAAATATAATGAAGATGAAGGCCAACTTAGTAACACAAAGTACCTTACTGTAGTGTTCATTAGAATTAAGAGGTCAAATTGACAAAAATGGTCAAGGTATTCAAAGACAGATTGAAATTCAATGTATACAAAAAAAAGACTAGATTTAAAAGAGGATGTCTTTATTGGGTACAGAGACCAGTTGTTCAAATAAATACAATGATCCTTGTTTATGATTATATTCAAGGTAAAAAGTGACATGAAACTGATCTAATCCCTGAAATATGGACATAAGATAGCCATCCTAATAGTCCTCACTATTTACAGATTTTTTGCTGAATTCATCTTTGTTTTAATAGACTGTATAATACTCTTAATGTTCTGAACACTTTGATGGTGTTGGATGGTTTTAATTAAAGATACATACAGTACAACCAGGCTTTTCTACCAATGGGTGATTATTGTAGATTCCTTATTTTACGTGAGTACTTAATTCCACAATTCAACCCTTTTTTATCAAATCGCGAGTACATACAATCACGAAAGCCAAATTTTTTCTCATTTTAATGTAGTTTAAAGATGTCTGAAAAAGCCAGTTTTAGAATTTGTGAGATGACTTGCTTCTCGCAGTTTTATGTGGATATTAATTCCTCATGTTTAATTAGGAATCTACAGTACTTTGGAAGGATGTGTAGCTGATAAAATAAATATTAAACAAAACATTCACAAAAACAGAAATAACCTGCATACTTATCTTTATATCAATTCGTAATCTCAACAGAGATTCAGCTCTGCTTCATTATGGTAGGATACTGCATGAAAATTCTGCCCCTTGGTTGCAACTAATATTTTTCTATCAAATATGTCAACAAGCAAGATAAATATGTTGAATGCAAGATTGTTATGTTAACATGTAACATAACACTATGTTGACATGCAAGAAAATTGTTAGCAAATATGAATTCTAAAAAATCTCCAAAAATATGAAATAATGCCAACATTTGACTTTTAAAATGCTATATGCTACTTCTTTATGTATGAATGTTGACATGCAAGATAAATATGTTGACATGCAACTTATTTATGTTGATATGCATCTCATTTATGTTGACATGTGAGAAAAATATGTTGACATGCGATGTCAACACTGCAACTTACTTATATTGACTTGCAACCTTTTAATTGCATGTCAACATAAATAAGCATCATGTCAACATAAAGATGTTGCATGTCAACATAAATTGGTTACATGTCAATCTATTAACTTGCATGTCAACATTTTTATCTCGCATGACAACATAAAAAAGTTGCATGACGATGTTGATATACTTTTCTAACATGTCGACATAAATAAGTAGCATCTATAGCATGTTGAAGTCACACAAGGTCATTGTTTGAATCTTTTCTTTATCATAAATCGTTTTGATCTGCTTACAAATATTTTGCATGTCAACATATGCATGTTTAACATAACTATCTTGCATACTTATCTTGCATGCCGATAATAGAAACAACTAGCAAGGGGCAGATTTAGGTGTGCCACTATATTTATCTTATATATTTCTGTACTTTTGATGGTTGAAATAAAAAAGTTTCAAGAATATTAAATTACAATATCTTTCTTCCAGAAGGCTATGTTTCCTCATTTAATTACAGAAATGAAAGCAACCCCCCCCCCCCCCCCTCTCTAGCATTTCTGGCAAAATTGGGTTTTATATCGTGCAGAGACTCACCACTTCATCATTTATTACTCAGTAATATAAAACAGTTTAAAATCCCATTTTCAATACCGTACAATCATTTTTATAATACATGGGTACCGTACTTCGTAGATTTCCCCGTAAAACAGTCAACAGTCAAACTGATTCTGATGCGGCATACACGTTCCGTGCGTGCATTAATAAATCAGCGCGCGAATTTCAAAAAGAAAAATCTGTATATTTTACCTGTATGTTAAGCACTACAATTTTAAAATTGTCCTCTATGCAAATTGGGTTCCTTTGCCGAGCATTTCAATCCTCTGAAAGAGATTTAAGGAAGATCGCTCAGATCATGCTTTTTATGTCCAATGAAAAGCCACTTATATCAATAATCGGTGTAACATTAAGTTGAAATAAATCATTTCAGAAGTGATAAATCACAACATATTCCGATATTTTTAACGATTACAAGACCTACAATTGTGTATCATAACATACTTCTGTCTTTTTGGCATTATTTGGAAAAAATTGCCCCTCATGACAATAGAAATTATGTCGTCTGCAGTCAGAAACTGACACCCAGCATCATACCATAATATTGATAAATTTGTTTGGGTATTGTTTCTCAAAAATGGATGTAGGAAAGCACGAAAACGGTAAGGAGGACTGTGGACATAACTTACCCTCTGCACTCTCTCTCTTTCTCTCTCTCCCTCTCTCTCTCTCAATTGCAAAAATGACTTTTTTTTTTCAATTTTCAGCTATGTAGCTTATGTTCTTATAGAAGTGAAGATTATTTTCACAATTTTACCTTAACTGAAATAAGAACTAAGTCAACTTGCCTGCATGGCAAAAGAGCAATACCGCAGTTAATATTGTGAAGGGGTTTATAAGAACTTAATTCTCCCCTTTATGGAGTGGACTCAGTATGAGAGTAAAAGTACTCTAGTTGTCATGCATTCCATGATAAACAGGTATAAAAATCTAAGTACATTTAAAAAGGGTGGTATTACATGTCTGAAGATCGAGATGTCTATTGATGGTGAATTAAAATTCTTTATTAGTGACAGAATGTTGTTCCATGCAACAAAGGTTGCTAAAATAAAGTAGTTCTTTTAAACATCCGTCCTGAAGTGGCAAATATCATTTTTCATGGCCCACCATGAGTTCTGCCTTTTAGTGGACTGTAGTAGATGGGAACGGAACTTCAAAAGTATGATGGTACATCTTGTAGAACATGATGACACAATTCCAAGCCCTCCGAAATTCCAGCAGTAATTCTCAGCCACGTTGTTGTATCATATTGATCACACTTTCTGGATCCCTGGATGAGTTATTGCCTGTTGCAAACCTTGCTGCTTGGCGCTGTGCTTTGTTTTTTTTTAAGTTGGTGAATCAATTGATGCTGGCAGAGGTCCCATTACAACTGAAACCTAGTTAATCCAGTGCTGGTCATACCATTGTTGTGTAAGATGATTTCTGATGTTTTGTGGACAGGTTTTCATGTTTCTCCTTAAAAATCCAACAGATCGAGTGGCTTTGGCAGCATTTGAGCTGAATATACGATCAAGCCATGACAGATCATTGTTACCGGTAATTATAATCCAAAGGTATTTACCTTGGGATGTCATTCAGGATGTGCTGCATGGCCATGTAGGTGGTACATGTAGTACATGATAGGATTGGGTTTCTTAGAAATGTGGATGGTGGTACATTTCTTAGGGTGGAATGCTGCAGCTATGTGCCAATCCTTTTTCCACTTTTTAAGAGCCCCCTAGTGGACTGTTTCATCGATGGATCATATTAATTGTCCTTTAGATTCTATGTTGGATTGAACTAATTCTGGGAGGTCATTGGTGTAAAGCAAATTAAAATAACAGGGAGCCCATTACATTGCCTTGTAGTACTCCAGAGTTCATGTCGGTTATGCCTTCAACCATGGAGCACCCACTGTTATCTGTCTGATAGGATTTATTTAGCTCTCGATCCACTGTAGAGTGCAGCCCCGAATTCCATTAAAGTTCAGTCTGGAGGAGGTGTTGGTGTCAGGAACCTTATTGAATGCCTTAACAACAACCAGAGTATATAGTCCAAATACATAGTAGTTCTGTCTGCTCCTTATTTTTAATCTCAAAAGATACATGTTATTTCAGATAGTCAGCCTTTTATGAAATTAAGAGTGATTCCTCTAAATTTAAAAAATAGTATTTTGGCCCATTTTTTAAGAGGGTGCACATCAGTGTGGCTTTATATGAGCCTGTAGTTTAATGATATCAAGTCAGTGAAGAAATAACCTACAGTACTAGGTAGTATTTTATTCATTTGAAGCCAAATAATTTTATAACATGCATGCATTTTTTGACAGAAGTACAGACTGATGTGAAGCTGTTACTGGAATGCTTAAAATGCCAAGTCAATAACCAGAGTGCAGTGAAACAAGCCCTTTTAACATTGTCTTCCATTTTCAGTACTTATGGTAGGTATAATTATATGATTATGTATTAGTTGTGATGTATTTTTTTTAATTTATAAATTATAAATAGCTTTTTTTAAAAGAATGTATAAAATTAAATTTCTTCACTTTTTCGTATTTCAGATTTTGTCAAAGAATATTTTAAAGACATTGGAGGACTTTTGTTTCTAATGGATCTTCTGACTTCAGTAGAAAATTGTGAAGTTCAAGAGAGAGCTTTATTTTGTCTTGGTTGTGCAATTGAAAGGAATGGTAATTGAAAAAATACTGTTATAAATGTATTACATTTGGCTGTGAATTTTTTAAGTGTTTTTCGCAGAAAGACGGTTCTGCTAAATCAAGTACATCACTAATTGCTATTCCTGTATGTATAAGAATAGGGACATTCATAAATATGCTAATTCAAATCCACCATAACTTGTAGCTGCAGGACTGTAGCTCCCGGTCTGAAAAAATTCGGATGGAGGTCGTCCATCCGAATTTTTTCAGACCGGGAGCTACAGTCCTGCAGCTACAAAACTTGTTGAAAAATAATTTTACGCCAAATATTGTACATTCTCTTTAACCAAACTGCATTATAAGGATTAAGGATTATTTACAACTGGTCAGGCAAAGATAATATAAATGCCATACTATATAGGAAAGTTATGCAAAAACTGTATAAGGAAACATAAATACTAAATTCCTTAAGGATGATGCAAATTTCATTGATTGCAAACAAAGTTGAAAGAAAGAAGAGACACATATTTCACCTTAATTGTCTGTTCAGATCTGTTGGTTATCTGTAATCCATGCAATCTTGAAGGTATTATCAAGCTCAACCAGCCACTCTGTTGATTTTTTCTTACTTTGAATCACTGTAGTTGTATAATGTTGACAACATTAAGATATACATCTATTTCATAATCAAAAGATCATATTTCTTGTAGTGTTTTGCCAGAAATCCCTTACAACTTGCAACATTTTCAAATTCATTCAAACAATATTGTCAAGAGGTTCAACTGCCAAAGTCAAGCAAGCAGCAACCTTTTTCCTCATTAATCTTGTTTCCAATAATGGTAAGTATCATGATGTACATTAGTTGTTACTATATTATGTATATGATAAATTATTAATTCTTTAATCACTGACTGCCTATTATATATCTAGTTTATGTTTCCAGCAATAAGAATTAATCCTCCGTTTCCCTTCCAGGCGAGGGGCAAGTTTTGGTGAAACAAAGTCAATGTCTATCTACTCTGATTGAATTGCTAAGGTAAGTAAAATTTTCAAATGAAAAAATATACATTTATTGACTTTTCATGTCAGTTAATATTTCTATCCTCTCTAGTACCGTATACCAATTGTAAAATTAGGCGACCTTGAGTTAGAAATAAAGTGTACTAATCCTGTAAATTCTGAGTTTTACATTTACAGGAGAGCAAAGTGTATGGTAAGAGATATATGGTATTCAGTTTTTTAGCTCACCTGAGCTGAAAGCTCAAGTGAGCTTTTCTGATCACCTTTTGTCCGTCGTCCGTCTGTCCGTCTGTCTGTCCGTCCGTCCGTCCGTCCGTCCGTCTGTAAACTTTTTACATTTTGAACTTCTTCTCTAAAACCGCATATCCAATTTCAACCAAATTTGGCACAAAGCATCCTTATGGAAGGGCGAATCTAAATTGCAGAAATAAAAGTCCGATCTGTATTCAAAGCGGAGAAAACCTTGAAACTGTAGAAAAAGGGGGGTGAATTTTTAAAAATCTTCTTCTCACGAACTACGGACTCCAATTCAACGTTGTTGAGCATAAATTATCCTTATGGGAAGGAAAATATAAATTGCAAAAATTAAGTGCTAATTCTGTTTCAAATCTGAGTTATTATGAAAATAATAATAAAGGAAAGGCGTGTTTCAGCTTCGAGTTCGGCATCCGGTAAAATGGGTAGGCAAGTCTTGGCCTGGGCAAAACAAAAGATTGGCAGTTATTAATCTGCCAATCTCATTAAAATTTCAGGATATTTGATAAACCAGTATATTTGTATTCGCTGTAAATATTGCTGCAAAATAGTGCGTATTTGGAATTGACGATTGCCGATCTGCCCGGCTTTTATTTTGCCACGGCCCGGGTTTGCATACCCATTTTACCAAGACTCGTACTCATACTTCTAAAACGAGGTTCTTTGTTTAAAGCAGCCATGACATTATACGAAAAAGGGTCGATCTGACTATGACGAATTTGCTTGTTATGCAACAGTTCGCGTATGAAGGGAAATTTTTGAAACATGCAAAATATATTGGTGCCGATTTTGTGAAGTAAATTGAGGCTAAATATTTCAATGCGTTGACAGTTTACACATGACGTTGGTGTTAGCTTGTTCTTATTTTCGTTTCGTTTTCATTATTTATGCTTTGTAACCTGGGAACTATCGTCTGTATTTCGTGATTTTTACGTATCAAATCAAACAGAGACTTCGGTAAATCAAACAGTTAACTGTTTACCTGCGCAAATTAAGCAAAATCTGATGTATCAAAAGAGTACCGAAATACAATTCATTCTATCGGTAATTCGGCATTATCTTTTGCGTAATGGTAGATTAATGCAATAGGTTTTGTTGAGATGTTCGGCATTTTCTCTAGTTTATTCAGTTTAAATAGAGTTTGATATCGCTAATGGAAATATGTAGGTATATACATGTATATATATGATTCATTTCGAAAAAAAAATTGTGTTCTTTATTTGTTATAGTGCATGTTTCTTGTGTTTAATTGTTTACGAATTCTATTTACTAACCATATTTGAGTGTTAAGCTTCGAATTATAAGCAAGATACAGAGATTTGCTCACAATTCTATGTTTGTACACAGATCTTAAAAACAAAAGATTAAAAAAGTAAAACAATTGTCTATATTTATTAAGAAAAATTTCAAAGTCTGTTCTTCCAGAAACCAACTTTAACAACTTATTGTATTGTAAACTTAACCTTCTTTCGTCATTATTACTCCTACTGTACATGTGATCTTTGACTGTGTTTGTGTACATTTGTATAAACTCATTTTGAGCCTCAAATACCAGTGAACTTGTCTTGAGTGAATTAAAGAATTTAAAATCTTAGGCCATTCTTTTTTTTTCATTTTAAATGCTGAATAGGAAATACCAAGTTAAAAATCTTAAGCTGAATGTAATAAACTCATGTGAACAAAATATGACTCAAACCTAGGCGAACTGTGAGCTCTGTATCTTGCTTATAATTCTACGATTGACGCTGAAATTTTGGTTGAACATTAGAAATTCTATATGAATTAGAGTATGTTAAATACTTGTACAAACAAAATAAAAGAATGATATTCTGTGTATACCTACTCTCTGGGGCCCCCTCTTTATACAATAAATAATGTGAAATCTACATCAGTTTTGATAATTTTTCAGACACGAG
Organism: Magallana angulata; assembly: GCF_025612915.1. Lineage (NCBI taxonomy): Eukaryota > Metazoa > Mollusca > Bivalvia > Ostreida > Ostreidae > Magallana > Magallana angulata. The sequence continues at coordinate 37,447,831 of NC_069116.1, forward strand.
TAAATAAAAACGACATATTTAAAACAGTTTCCATAGTTCTGACACATTTCTGTTGCGGGGATAAAGTAACTATCGCTATTCCTAAAAAAATATCACAGCGGAAAATTATCCTGGTTTGTACGCAAGGTAAATAACAGTCATTTAATTACAATGGAGAAGACAAATTAAATTTATGAATGTTTTTAATTTGAGGAATTGAGCACATAGAGGTACAATTTTCTTCTTCACATCTATACATGTAGGATTTTAAAAATAAAATACAATAACTATTATATTTTTTTAAAAATACAATAACTAGTGTGTAGTTGATGAAAAAAATGTACCTATATGCTCTCATATATTTTGATCGCTTTACAAAGTGTGTGTGTGTGTGGGGGGGGGGGGGGGTAGAACAAAAATATAGGGAATAGGAAGTTAACAACTTACCAGTATACCCCTACCAAATGTTTAGTTTTATATCTTGCGAAGGATTTTCTTATTCTGGTAAAAATAGTATTTCATGAAGGTACAATGTCTAAGATTACGTGTATGCAAAAATAAGTGTAAAATTCGAATACTTGACAATATTTATTTTTGTTATTCTACCGAGGGACCATATGGCACGATATCTTTTGAACGCCCATTGTTGCTCAGGTGAGCGATGTGGCCCCATGGGCCTCTTGTTAAAACATCTGTTACTCATGCAGAAAATAGGAAAAAAGGAAATTTACATGTAGATCTGCATGCAAAATCTCTATTTGGATGAAAAGTAGAAAAAAAAAATTAATCTGAAGTTAACCTTCAAAGTAGTGTTTTCATAAAATATATATGCTTTGATATCTGTTGCATATTATTTTTTTTGCAGCTTCTCATTGCCAATAAATATTAGAGAGAGTGACGCAAATGAGCCTGGATGTGAGTGGTTTAATGGATCTGGACCAACCAGTGTAGAGCTGTGGACTAGTGTAGTGAATGCTTTGTGTGTCAGCATTAATAATCCTCAAAATGGTATTGGTTTAAACAAATGAGATGAGTCTTTTCACAGGTCTTAACACTGATAAATATGTCCAATTCCAAAACAAGTTGTAGCGAATAGAAAATATTTTAGAAAACATTTTCAAAGAGTAATACATGTACATCCATGAGTTCATGTTTATTTCAATATTGAGAACTGACTTGGATTGAGCACTGATGATTTAATTGTAATTTTCATACTTATTTTCAGAGGAAAATCAAAAAGTGTGTGGACTTCAACTTCCATTCATTCTGAAACTCTTGGAGAAGCAAAGTGAAACGTTTCTCCTGGCAAGACACTTGATGTTTCTTCTTGGCTTTGTTGTGTCAAACAATAGTAAGTGGTATTTAACAGCCAGAGCTTAAATTCCAATGAATAGCATCTTTTCTTCAAGACTATAAATGGTAAAAAAAATTGGGGAAAAGAATTTGAATGTATTAAACCTTAGTATGCAGAATGATACAACTTTTAGGGTAAGCCATTGTGACATCATCAAGTTTATACAAGTGTACACCTTTATATCTAGTCAATTAAACAGCTTGTAACAAACAAATATTGAAATTGAATTATATATTTTTTTTAACGTGGAATTTTGAAATCATTCCTTAAATTATTGGAAATGTGATATCAGGCAGTTTTAAAACTGCTAATAGTGTAGTCTAGATTTGATTAAAAATGAGTATGATAATCTTTCTTTGAAATGTTGCATTCCAGAGTCCAATCAGGATCAGGTTAGAAGATTAGGAGGTTTGGACATTTTGTGTATGATTCTTAAACAGTGGTATGAAAAATCCAGCTCAGAAGTGTTGAAAGAAGTTGTTCACATTATCACCACCATTGATTCCTGCATTTCAGATAATGGTAATAAACTGCAACTTTCTACCTAAACATTTAAGCTAGATTGTACTGTAAAACACGGTTAAAGCAAAATGCCAGGGACAAATTAAGTTGATTCATTTTAAGATGATTCATTGTATTTGATAAGTGTGTGATCCATACCAAGTTTAAGTATTTTACTGTAAATTTTGTATTTTTTCCATAAAAAAGTTTGAAATTATTTTTTAATTGTGTATTTGATCTTACTAAAGAGTTGTACCGGTATTTGCATTTTATCATTTTTATTAAAAAGATTCTTAAATAAGTATACCAATTTATACTTAATGATGCTGTATATGGAATGCCAATGCAAATACAGGTAAATGTTTGAATTTGCCAGTATAATGTAAAAAGGCTAATAGGAATTAGTATAGGGTCACAATGAGATTCCATAGTATAGTAAAAAATATCTTTTGTTGTCATATATGATTTGACAGGTAGATGTATGACTATCTCCTTGTTAAGTTCATATACTTCTTGATTTGTCTTTTCCAACTATTTAGCTGACAGTGCCAATATGCTGGGGAAATCAGGAGCCATTCAAATATTGGCAAATGTCATTCATAATGACTGCTTAGATACTGAAGACAAGATAAAAGTAACTATTACTTTGGGACATGCAATGGAAAATTCAGGTCTTCTTCTTTTATATATGCTGCTATTTTTACATGTAATTTCTATGATTATGTACTTCTGATATAAAAAATATCAAGTATAGCCTATACAAAAAGAAGGAGAAACATGACATTGTTAATTCATTCATTTCAGCAACTAATCGAAAGTTATTCCTAGAAGCTGGAAATAGCCTGCAAGATGTTGTTCACATTTTGACATCATCTGAAGATGAAGAATTGGTAAAAGCTCTTAAATATGTTCTACAGATTAGTGTTCAAAAAGGTACGTTGTATACTTCTTCATTGTCAAATCATGTATTTACTTTAATTATAGCTAAAATCTACTTATTAATTCTTACATGTTTCTCTTTTATATATTTCCTTACATTGCAAAGGATATTGCATTTTCAGAAATACAAGAAAATCATGTATGTCTTAATATATGCCTTTATTTGATATTCAAGTTTCAATATATCGTAAATTAATTATCTAATTTTAGCCTATATATCTGATTAGTGTTTTCTTGTTCATACTAAATAGTCCTCATGAATCTATTACATGTATTACTTTTAAAAAATTGTCAGATGCATCTTTGGAGAGAAGTGTACAGTGTTTTGAGATGCAAATATTACATAATTAAGTGATTTCATTTTCTCTTTAAATTTGCTGCTACTTAGAATTGGTAATAGCGACTTTGTTCAGTAATGTCGACCTCATTTAGTCGTTGTTGGGGGAGAGAGGGTAGCTCTGCAGCTCTGATTAGAAAAGGAGGGCCCAGTTTTACAAGAGCATAAAAAAGATTAGTAAAAATTTAAGACTATTTTATCTTTATATTGAATTTTACAAAGTAGGATGGTAGAGTTAAAAATTTAAAGTTTTGTCTTAGTACAATTCTTGGGAATCAGAGAGAGGCCAACAATTCCAATTTTACATTGATATTGTATAAAATTTTAGTTGAAAAGGTGCTTGGGTGAGAGTTATGCCAATTGGCCATTGCTGCTCAGATGAGCAATGTGGCCCCTTGGCCTCTTGTTAATAATTGGTTCCTTTAAAATTTTGAATATTTTTATCCTGTATTTTCTTTTATAGATCCATATAATGACAGAGACTGGCAGCAACCAGAACCAGATAATAAGTATAGTTTTTTTAATGATAAACTCATATTGTATAGTATTTCAATGAAAATAGGTGTCCAAGTAGCGTAGTGGACAATGCACTCGCTTTTCACCGCTACGACCCGAGTTCGATCCCCCTGATCGACAGTGGTTGTATGTGATAGGGTATGGCGGTCGCCCGCTTGGACGCAAGGGTTCTCTTCAGGTACTCCGGCTTCTTCCCACACCAATGACCCCCTTGCGCTAACATTCGTGCCAACGAGAGATATTAATATAAGTTGTAGAACTTGCTTATCAATCGTTGTAAAATAAATAAAGTTCAGTTTTAATGAAAAAATAAGGGAAACATCATTTTTTCCTCATATAATCCTAATTTCAGAGGTATTGGAGAAAACATTTTGAAGAAAATAAATGATTTATCAAGGCGCCTTCACTCTGTAGAAGAGAGAGAATGTGAATTCACAAACGCTCCAAAGGCAGGCACCTTAAATCATTTTGAAAGGTATTGGTCTGTTTTCAATCTTATATTTAGTCTAACACATATCAAACTATGACCATTATTAAAAGTAAAATTATGATTGTCTCCAAAGCAATAAATCACAGCCATGTATGAATATCAATTCTGTGGAAGGATTCAAAACAGACAATGAAGTGAAAAATAGTAGTTATCTTAATACCTTGGATAAATCTGAACTTCTAAAGGTAATTATTACTGATACAGTTTAAGATATTTGTTTTGTTTCTTGTTATCAAAAAATCTCTTTGATCATTTTAACTGATTTACATTTGTTTGTTCTAGCATGCGTTCAATGTTTTTGAACGAAAAACTGCCCTAAAAGCTTTATTTTTTGCAAAGAATGCAAAAATTTCAGGAAAAGGCTTGATGTCATATTTTTAAACTGAGGTCGTTTGAAAAAAAAGGAAAATAATGAGAGAACTTCACATGTACTTCTGTACAAACATACGAGGTTAATAAAAAAAAATACGTATCAAACATTCTTGCTGTTTGTAATTTAGTTTTCATGAAAGACATAGCTAATCCATCATTTTTAGCTCACCTGAGCCAAAGGCTCAAGTGAGCTTTTCTGATCACAATTTGTCCATTGTCTGTCGTTGTCGTCATCGTTGTCGTCGTTGTAAACTTTTCACATTTTCATCTTCTTCTCAAGAACCATTGGGCAGATTTCAACCAAATTTGGCACAAAGCACCACTAGGTGAAGGGGATTCAAGTTTGTTCAAATAAAGGACCACGCCCTCTATAAAGGGGAGATAATTGAGAATTAATGAAAATATGTTGGTGATTTTAAAAAATCCTCTCAAAAACTATTCGGCTTGAAAAGCTTAAACTTGTGTGGAGGCATCCTCAGGTAGTGTAGATTCAAGTTTGTTCAAATCATGGTCCCCGGGGGTAGGGAGGGGCCACAAGAGGGGGATCAAGTTTTACATTGGAATATATAGAGAAAAATCTTTAAAAATCTTCTTCTCAAAAACTATTAGGCCATGAAAGCTCAAATTAAAGTGGATGCATCCTCAGGTAGTGGAGATTCAAGTTCGTTCAAATCATGGTCTCCGGGGGTAGGGAGGGGCCACAATTGGGGGATCATGTTTTACATAGGAATATATAGAGAAAATCTTTTAAAAAAATTCTTTTAAAAACTATTAAGCCAAGTAAGCTCAAATTGGCATGTAACCATCCTCAGATAATGTAGATTCAAGTTTGTTCAAATCATGGTCCCTGGGGGTAGGGTGGGGCCACAATGGGGGATGAATATTTATATATAGAGAAAATCTTTAAAAATCTTCTTCTCAAAATTATTAGGCCAGGAAAGCCCAAATTTGAGTGGAAGCATCCCCAGATCGTATAGATTCAAGTTTGTTTAAACAATAGTCCAGGGGTATGGTGAGGCCACAATAGGGGATGAATTTTTACATAGGAATATATAGAGAAAATCTTTAAAAATCTTTTAAAAGACTATTTGGCCAGAAAAAGCTTAAACTTGTGTAGAGGCATCCTTGGGTAGTGTAAATTCAAGTTTGCAAAATCACAGTCCCTAGTGATAGGGCAGGGCCGTGATGGCGGTTTGAATTTTTACATAGGAATATATAGAGAAAATCTTTAAAAATATTCTGGGAAAGTTTTCGGTCCTAAACTCAGTACTTAGTGTGAAAGCACAGGTTATGCAGATTTAAGTTTGATGAAACCATGATTCCCTAGAGAAAAGTGGGGCCACGAAATGGGGGGGGGTATATAGGAATAGAGAAAAATCTTCTTACAGGTACAACAACAAAAAGGCCTCCGTATTTACCAAAATAAAAGAGGTGGATAAAAATTGGCAGATTTTCAATTTTTTTTTAGCAAGATCTATTGTACTTGGTTGTCAAGATATTTTGATACTGTAATGCTAATTTGATCAGAATTAAGGCAATTGTTGCTCAGGTGAGCGATGTGGCCCCTGGGCCTCTTGTTTAATTGATATATGTGAAGGTTCATTTTTTCATTGAAAGTGTTTTTGTTTATTTGTTTGGCAAATAACATGTTTTGTCACCACGGAGCACGGCATGTAACTTATACCATTGGACACCTTATTTGTATACAATTGCCTAAGAAAGTTCTTGTATAATTCATTTTTTAAATGTGTATATCTTCGTTTATAGAGTAAAACCCGGAACGTCAGATAAAACTTGTAACTTTTGAAACAAAAATCAGATTGATGTTTTCTACATTTAATCGAAAATATTCAGTTATTCATACAAACATGCGTACTCTAAACATTGTAATCAGGTAGATCAATAAATTATTAACAAAATTACACGAAACACTGTAAGTTTTAAAGATAATAGTAACTCAATAATGATATTGTTATGTTGTTATAACGAGATACATTATATATCAAGACTGTTCAAGTTTTGGTAAATTTAGATTTTTATTACAGCAAAGTTTTGAAAATTGTGTTAACCAAAGCAAAGAAACTTTGGAAAGAAAGCAGCGATTGTGCGAATCTTCTCGTATTGATTCACCGGCAGTTGCCACGAACACAGTTCAAAGAACAAATGGTGACATTTTACAACAGAAAGTTCAAAATACCGGATGGCAGTCTCCAAACTCATCTGTTAAGAGTTTTGATGTGGACCTCTCTGAAATGACCCCCAAGAAAAACACAAAACATATTGGTTCCAATAGTGAAATGACCAAAGGAGAATTCAAAGTTCCGCTGCATCCTCCACCTAAGAGACGATCAAGCTGCACGAGACTTCCTTCAGTTGCAAATTCTATTTCTGATGTTGAAAGTGGCCATGGGTTTTCTGACATCCAGTCGGAATTCGACTGGAAACTTTTATCTGGTGCTTCGTATGAAACGGGTGGGAGAGGTGAATTTTAGCTATAAACAAGTGCATTTATATTTGTAAAAAATCTCCTGATATAAAATCTAAACTGGCAGTGATTCAGAGAAAATATTAGAATTTTGTACTGAATTTGTAATTCTTATTTGCAGGTACAATTGGTACACCTTCCAGTGTATTTTCGGTCATTCCCGTAGGAAGATCAAAACAGCTGTATAAAACACCTGAAACCAATCAACTCAAACAAAACAAATTTTGTTTTTCTGATCCAAGGTTCAGTGTTCAGTCCGTCAACAGCAAAGATACGGATTTACAGTCACGCAAAGGTGAAGGTATATGAGGCGCTGTTTTAAAATTTTTGAGGTATTTTCTGATATCAAAAAATGAATATTTGATATCAATAATTCGAATTTTTGATATCAAAAAATAATTCTTGATATCAAAAATTAATTCTTGATATCAAAAAATCTATTTTGTGATATCAGAAAATCATTTTTTGATATCACAAATTCGAATTATTGATATCAAAAAATGATTTTTTGATATCACAAAATAGATTTTTTGATATCAAGAATTAAAGTTGATTTTTTGATATCAAAAAATCGAATTCTTGATATCACAAAATCATTTTTTGATATCAAAAAATCGAATTCTTGATATCACAAAATCATTTTTTGATATCAAAAAATCATTTACATTTTCTGATATCAGAAAATCTATTTTTTGATATCAGAAAATAAGACTTACATAAAATTACTATCAACTTAATGAATGCTCCCTGTAATGCAACTTTTGTAATTTGTAAGAAAATGTGTTTCAAGCCTGTAGATGTCTCTTAAGAATGATAATGAATGCCTTATTTTAAACCTGGTTTCATTCTGGCAAGTTTTGCCACATATACAATGATCAACACTGCTTTCTTTGCGATTTGCTGTGAATATTGAAAAATGATGGCCTCGCATAATATAAAGAGTTATACAGGCGTCCAGTTAGCGCTTTCAATACATAAGACCAGAATTATCAAGAACACTTACTAAATTTTACATTAAAATAAATAAAAGACAACAAATATTTAAATGCAAATCTGGCTCTGTAGTTCGGCAATTTAATTTTGGGTCAAGGGAGTATTCATTAAATAGGTGAAATTTATTCGCCATTTTCTTTGAATTATTGATATCAGAAAATATAATTCTTGATATCAAATAATCAGTTTCAATTTCTGATATCAAAAAATCATTTTCTGATATCAAAAAATTGAATTTCTGATATCAGAAAATCGATTTTTTGATATCAGAAAATGGATCGTATTTTCTGATATCAAGAATTCGAATTTCTGATATCAAAAAATCATTTCCTGATATCAGAAATTCGAATTCTTGATATCAAAAAATCATTTTCTGATATCAGAAAATACCTCAAAAATATTAAAACGGCGCCCCATAAAGGTAAACATTATGAGCGTGGAGATATCACCTTGTTAATTCTCTCTTTACCTTAAGGTTATTTATACTGCTTATCTTTTTAGAGGATGGGTGGAGAATGGTGTATATTGTTTTTCGCTCTTAAACATTTCAAACTCTTTAAATTTCCTTAGTCTGAAATTTTAAGTTTTACCCTTTGCAACGAGATGTTTTCTTTTTTTGAACCGTGTGCTATTATTGCCAGCAACTAGAGTTCAACCACTGAACAGATTTATAAGAAACGGCCACAAAGTGTACAGTTACGACTCGAAGAAAATCCCAGTTTTTCTTTTTTTTTCATTTGGGATGATACGTTATTTTAAGTAGAGAAAGTGGGCCAATATTAATATATTACTAAAAAAGTTTATCAGCGCATCTCCTATAAATTTACTAAATAGAATATCGCTAATTATAATCTTTAAATGTATCATAGACAAAAGTGTAAATCTGCATATTTACCTGAAATTCCGAATCCATTTTTGTTCTAGTTATTTGCCCCTTTTGACTTCAGTTTTTTCTTCTTCATTTTTTAAGTTTGGATTCTAGTATGTTTCCAAAACAGTTTTTCAGTGCAACTTGTTCGAAAACAATGAATACAATTTCAAAAAACTGAAATATAAGAAAACAATGAATTCTTTTTTTTTTCTTGGAAATTTGTCCTTTGTTAGTTTAAAAGTTTGGAATTTACTGCCAAAAAGATTGCCATGGCTCTTTATTCTCTAACTTATTTAAATTAATTAATGTAATTTAATTTTTTTTTCAAGGAAATTATACCAATTTTTTCGAATACATGTATTTGTTGTATTCAATACATACTTCCTCATAATGAAACGTAGCATTGTCAAGAAATGTAAATAATTTGATAAGATTTAGCAAATACTGCATTTAGATTTTAGCTTTAATTCACGTTATGAACCCTATCTAGTGCATAAAAAATACACAGTAACATCATTTATTAAAATTAATCAATCTTTACTGCATAAAGTTGATAAAAATCTTCCCAGGTAAAATGTTTTAAACATAATATGTATACTTGTAGGCATTTCTTGTAGAAGGAAGATTTTACATACCGAGAGGTTTGATGAAGAAAGAAACTGTATAGGTAACCAAAGAAATGAATGTCTTGATTTAAAGAACTGTATATGATACGAGTTAAATTTGGCCCCCATAATTTGCCATTTTTTAAAGTGTTTCGGGTACAATAAAATGTTATATTATTTTTTTAGAAGAGTTGATATAAAATATATTTTTCACCTATTTATGTTATTTATTTGTATTCACTGGCAGTATTTTACGTCAGAAGTGACGTTATTTCTGTAATTCAGTCAAAATCAGTCAAAAATTGACATTTTTCTTATCATTTTACGAATGGGAAATATAGAGCGCATGCTTGAACAAGAAAATTTTTTTTGTCACTTATTAGTCTTGGCTAAATATATCTCTGATTAAAATATTTTGTTTGTTCAAGCGTGCACTCTATGTTTTCTGAAAGAAAATTCGCTTGAAAATAAGTTAAGCTGTTTTATGCTAAAAATACAAAAATGGCATGAAAAGGTTATATTTACGATGTCACATTTCTTCTAAATAGTGGGCACTTGAATCAAAATGAACATAATGTAAAAACATCACATATATATCTGTACAAAGAAAACAAAGAATTACAGTAAAATGATGATGTTCATTCTAGGGGACCATTTTAGGCCCATATCATATATAGTCCTTTATAGATGGACTGATTCAGAAAATTTTTACATAGCTTATTCTGTTATTGCATACTTAACAACCCTCCCGCATCCCGCGGGAAAATCCCACGAAATGGCATAGAAACTTTTTAAATTTTGAATATGAAGAAAGAATAATATTTAGATACATAACAATTCACGTATATTTGTTTATGTAAAACATGGTATTTAAAAAATATAATGAACATACGTGTTTAGGTACATTTAGTTTGGGTGAATTTACAGCCGGTGGATAATTGAGATTGAATATAACCTTATTTTACCGGTAATACATACACAAAAAAAACCCAAAAAACATTTAAACAAGTAATTGCTTTCTTTGGTCATTCATGCGGGAAATGAAGTTGGCGATATTTGCATAAAAAATAATATGTGTTATGTGAAAAAAAATTCTTGCAATGATCGCTACTTTCATAACCCGCATGAAGCATAAAAAAACATTACATTGTTTATATTTTCAATTTTCGTGTAGCAAATTCATGAATTGTTCGTAAAAGAAAAATAGACTAAAATATTGTTAATATACATCAGTACGTTAAAAAAAGAAACAGACAAATCATCTCCAATTGGAATTTGAGTCGGACATCACCATGATTATTTCGTGCAGTCCGTGATTTTTCTTCGGCCGCTCTAGGTTTCGACCAATCGATAAAATGGATGTCTTGTAGATTTCAGTCGTGTTAGTTTCTACAGAGCTATGAATTTACTATCAATTTCCGTAAGAAATAGAGAGAATCATACTTGGTGGATGTACTTGTATAAGATTACAAATTTTGTTGTAGTATTGCATCATATAAGTTTTAGATACAAAATAAAGTAAGTATGCATCAGTTAATAAAAAAAAATTCAGCCTTTATATCAATTTGAAAAATATTGGTCATCACTAGAAAATGTTGATTTTTATTGTATTAGTCTATTTATGATTATGATATGTAAGATGAAAAACTCATCTCATCCCTTATGATTATTTATTTCTTTTGGTGAACAGCAGGGAAAGAAAAGTGTAATTGAGGGGAGATAACAGAGAATTTCAAAACATGTAATACAGTTATACAATCATGCATATATTTGTATGCTTCAAAAATACAAATTTAAAAAAAAAAGAATTATTCCAACTTGATATGGGTTATGAAATGCAATGCATACCACAACATTGATTTTTGTAACTTTCTAATTAAGAAAACCTATTTATTTCTAAGGATGTAGCGGCATCAACACAACTGATGATACACAGCTGAACAGCAGAACAATCAACATTGTCTTGGAGACTGATCCATACACCTGCTTGTTACACAGACAAGTCCGAGAGGTGGAGAGGAGTTATATACAGAAAATGAAGAGCCAGAAGAGAGAAAGACCACTCTACGGAAAGCAGCACAATTCCACTCCAAGTAGTCAAATGGTGTATGAATTCAGCAGTGAATCTGAACCAGAGGTAATCAAGTTACCATGCCGTTTAATTTACATATCACATTAAACCATCACAAATTGAAGAAATGACAATGGAAAGTCATCATCTGTTTTTCTGGAAACTAAGATCAATTACATATTCCATTAAGGTTTCCGCTCCAGATACAATTGGGAAAAGGAGTTCAATCTTGCAAACTTCAAAATCCATGAGGAAGAGGAGGCATCGAATTCCATACAGTCAAGAGGAAGTTGATAATTTGTTAGAGGGAGTTCAAAATTTAGGAAAGTTTTGGTGCCAGATTCTTGCAACATACAAATTTCATCCTTCTAGAACAGCTGTAGATTTAATGGAAAAGTTCAAAAGACTGTCGGTAAGAATTCTTGTGAATAAATGCCCAATGGTTGCTTTTCCTTTTATGCAATATATTGATCGATAATTATGCGAATTCAAATAATTTTGCTGATTAATATGGACAATTGAAGATTGAGATAAACCCTATATCAAACGACCAATATGTTTCTACACTATTACGATGTAAGAGTGATGATTCCTTATTGCCTCAATGACATACAACATAATAGCAAAATATTGGTTGACAAGTGTAAAAATTCTCTATCGACAAATTGGCAGGGAGGTAGTGGGCATTTTTAGCATATATCGATGCCAAAGACAGTATCTGTTGACAAGCGTAAAAATTCTCTATCGACCAATTGGCAGGGAGGTTGTAGGCATTTTTGGCGTATATCGATGCCAAAGACAATATTATATACATGTACTGATAAATGAGTGTTAAATTACAGGGTCGAAAATATATGCCGTCAACCCGATAAAAGATAAAGAAAAATTGTTATGGTTTGCTTTCAGAAGACAACAAATGCTCCAAGAGCAAATGGAAGTTTAAAAAGTGTTCCATTCTCAATGTGTGAAGAGAGACGATTAATGAGAGGTGTCATGCAGTTTGGTTACAGTTGGAAAACTATCTTGAATTCCTATAAGTTTGCTAATGTAAGAACAGCTGAAGATTTGCGAAACAGATGGAGATCTATGAATAAATGACATTATATCTCTATAACATTCAATGATTTTGTATGTGTGATGTAAAATTTATGATATGTATTTGTTAATGCTTCTGATGGCATTGAGTGGTAGTGTTAGCGGTATTTGTCTGAATTTACGAAGGTCAGTGTTTGGCGCTTTTGGATGTTTAACACTTTCATTTATCTGTATATCCAGTGAACCTATCTTAAATAACAGAAATACTTTTTTATTTAAATACATCAATTAGACATTATTTTTTGTAAATCTTGATTTAAAGTTGATTCAAACTAGCATCTCAAGGGAATAGAAAAAGGACCTTAACGGAATTTAAAGCTCAGCATGAAGGTTAAAAACATAGATGAAGGAAAGATATTTAGCTCACATTTGAACTGAAATCTCATTAGCTTTTTTGTCACTGTTTTGTCTTCAGAATGTATTCAATTTCTGTAAACAGAGGACCAGGTCCTTTTCAATTGTACAAATATTTTTCGGGAAATAAATCTAAAAACCAAATCATTAAAGGGTTGCTGGTTCGTTTTCTTTTTGGACTCATTAAGGTCTTAACAAAATATTATACCGTTTTTTTAATAGTTTATTCTCAATCCATGTCATTATCTCTCCCCCTTAAGTGACTATTTTTGGAAAGTGACGTGGTATAAGCAAGAA